>NC_092817.1:189518298-189663298 GCF_023375885.2 Dermacentor andersoni | reverse complement strand
ACGACGAGGACCTCACCGGACGACCATCCACGACGACCACGGCCCACAATGTGAGGCGAGTGAGGGAACTGTTGAACTGTTGAAGTGTTCGTTTAATGACCGACATATTAAAGCTTCCGAAACCTCAAGTTCATGAAATAGTTACAAACGATGTCGGCATGTACAAGGCGAGCGCAAAAATGTTTCCAAAAGTGCTCACTGACGACCAAAAGTCATGCCGCGTTGAAACGTGCCAAGAAAACCTCGACATGTGCAATCCTGGTTGAAAAATTTTGTACAAGGTCATTACAGGTGACGAGACTTGGGTACTTGAATATGACCCGGAGACCAAAAGAGTGGCACACGCACTCGTCCCGTCGCCAGAAGAAAGCCATGATGAGCAAATCAAAGATCAAGATCATGCTCATTGTTTTTTTTGACATCCACAGACTGGTATCACGAGTTTGTAGTATCTGGAACCACTGTGAACTCCAAATTTTATGTGGAAGTCTTAAAAAGACTGAAACGCAGGGTTCAACGCATCTGGCCGGACATCGCAGACAATTGGAAGCTGCACCACGATAATGTGGCGGCCCACAGTGCCTTCATCGTCACCGAATACCTGGTCAAAGCAGGGATGCCAACAATCCCCCAGCCCCCGTATAGCCCGGACTTTTTTGGCTCTCCCCCCCCCCCACGACTTTTTTCTGTTTCCACGCCTCCAAACACTCCTGAAAGGCAAGCATTTTGGGACAGTGGACGGGATCAAAGCAGCTTGCACCGCAGCATTAAAGGCCATTCCGGAAGAGGACTACCGCAACGCTTTCAAGAGCTGGAAGTCTCGCTGGAGCCGATGTATCGACGCAAAAGGAGAGTATTTTGAAGATTCTGAAACACTTGTAGCGATAAATTCAATAAATGATTTTTAATGGCCTTACTGACATTAGTTGGCAGCAGCGGGGGCAGCCCGACAACCTTCTGAAGCAACTTTGTATATTTGCAGCTTGGATCACTGTTTCAACAGCTGCTTACGGCACACCATAATATCAGCAAGTGCAAGGCTCACCTGCAGTGACTACTTGTGACTGCCAGTGATGTCACGCCCACCAGGTGGAAGAACAAGCTACATAAAGGCCTGCATCTTCGATCTGCAACCACTCGGCCGCAGCGGGGCAGCCCGACAACCTTCTGAAGCTACTTTGTATATTTGCAAGTTAGAATTATTTTCCACTATTAGTGCAGAAAACGCTCTGATTTCTGCCTTAGCTGCTGCCGATACCAGCGCTTGTGTGTTCTCTTGTATTGTGCATGTTATGGCTGATCCTGCCAAATTTCGTGAGGAGCATAGGAAGGAAATGTCAGATTTCCAATCTAAATTGGAACGCGAAGTCAGAAAAGAACTTAGAGAGCTGAAGACAAGTCTTGAGTTCTGTCATGCCGAACTCGCAAAGGTCAGGCATGAAAAATATGAAATCGCGAATGAAAACAAGGAGCTCAAGGCAACTAACACAAAACTTGCAAGCGATTGCTCAACGCTATCAAAGCAAGTCGCTCAACTTGAGAACCGTGTTACTCTCTGAGCAGTACTCAAGAAACTGCAATCTCGAGATAAAAGGTGTACCCTTGACTGAAAGCGAAAGCCTTCCTAAGGTTTTGCACAAAATTGGTGTGATCTCGAATGAACCTATCATGGAAACAGACATTGTAGTGTGCCAACGTGTGCCTACAAGGAATGCTGATGCCACCCCAAACATAATTGTGCAGTTTAAAAGCCGTACCAAACGCGATTCAATCCTACAAAAAGCAAGAACAGTCACGCCTGCCATCTCAGGAACTGGGTTTTTTCCCTGGTTCACCACTGTATGTTAACGAGCACCTTTGTCGAACGCTGAAGCATCTTCTCGGCATGGCGCTTGCGCAAAAGAGAGTGGAAAACTGGCAATTTGTTTGGTCAAGCAGCGACAAGATTTTGGCCAGGAAAGATGAAGCGTCACCGATTGTGCACATTCGTAGTGAGCGTGACCTAGAAAGGATTAACTACTTTGCGTCGAGTGCACATATTTTTTCCGTTATTCAGTGCTTTCGCAATGGCTGTGTGCCCAGAAGAGGTTAATAATGCATTTCACTTTTCTAAAAACCCTTTTACGTGTTTTCACATGAATGTGTAGTCCCTGAGAAACAAGGAGGATGAAGTGTCAGTTTTCTTAATGAACTTGTTTTCAATTTCCACGTGATGATGTTTACAGAGAAATGCATGGTGTCCTGCAAATACTGAAATTGTCAACCGCGGAGGTTATCAAAGCTTCTTTCTTAATAGGCAACATAAGCAAGGTGGCGGTTTAGAAGTTCTCGTGAAACCTGAGCTAGAATTTGAAATAGATACAGTTTTCCATTATACCCGAGGACATAGAATGTTTGACATTATTATTGCGCGAATATATTTTCACTGTCATGTATCGGCCACCGAACGCACAAATCCGACATCTTACTGAAAGCCTTGAAAAGCTTCTAAATTATGTTAATTCGAAAAATGTGAAACTAATTCTTGTCGGAGACCTAAATATTGATATCTTAAAATCTTGACGCATAAAAGAAACACTCTTTTCGGCAGTACAGTCATCTGGTCACACTATCATAACAGATACGGCAACGTGCGTTACATCCCACACAGAGACACTCATCGACCTCTTTATTACAGATATACTTACTGAAAGTTTGACAACTGGTGTCCTGAATTGTGATCTCAGCGACCACTTACCGATTTTTTTGCTTATCAGGGCTGAAGGTAAGCTTACATATGTGCAAATGAATGATGTAAAGACGGTACAAAATATTGTTCCTACAACTTTACACGCCTTCTACGCGTGCCTTGAAAGGGACACTTGGACTGACGTTTGCCATGCTTTAACGGCTGACGCCGCATACGAGGCTTTCATTTCTGCTTTCAAGCACATTTATTTCGAACATATTAAGGAAAAAATATTGTTACGTGTAAAAAGACACAGACGAAAGATGTTATTTACACCCTATTTACACTGGAGCCAGGCTGACACTCGCTCGTGCCAAGGGCACCGACCAACTTCATCGTCTTTCTCGCTTCGGCTCGTCTCTTGAGCATCGCTCGATGATATCGTAATATCAGCCCCCGGCGGCAAAAGCATCGTCACGGTGCTGTTAAATATCCAAGGTGCATAGAGAGTTGTAGGGCTTGAGTCGGGCAACGTGGACAATGTCACTGGTTGTCACAGCGAAGGACGTAGTGGGCGTCGCTAGAACGATTTCATAGGTGACATCGGTCAATTTGCGTATCACGCGATATGGGCCTGTTTAACAGGAAAGCAGTTTTTCACAAAGGCCGACTTTACGCGATGGTGACCAAAGCAACACGAGGGCGCCGGGCACAAAATGGACATCACGGTGACAGAGGTCGTAGCGTTGTTTCTGCTTGTCTTGAGACTGTTAAGAACGGCCAGCTGCAGTGCAAGTTTTGCCGGCCAGTTGCGACAGTGGCTGCCACTTTCCTGGAGCGTCGCCGCAAACCTCTAGCCACAGCGTGACTAAGTCGACCGTGTGTGAACAACAATACGTGCGTCCTCGACTATCCGTCGCTGGAGCCGAGTTTCATGAAGTCGCCATTGTGACTAAACGGACTCGGCGGACCAACTATTGTTACTGAGCCACGGGAACGTCTACTGAGACCCCTTCCCCCGCGCCGACAAAGACGCCAGACAATGGGCGGCGGGCGGGCGCGCTGCAGCTCAGGGAATAAATGTCCCTACGGTGCCGGGTCGTCTCCCCTCGGTGCCTGGTCAACTCGCCTACGGTGCTTGGACGGCCGTTTCCGTCACCTGGGTATCGGGGGAGGACCTTGTGTTTATAAGCCGCTGTTGTGCGGCTGCTCAGGACACTCTCTCAATCAGTCATGTTAGACTGATGTACTTTCTCAAGCAGTCATGTTAGACTGATATAAATACTGTAAATAAACCCATATTCCTCGTTCTCGATGAGAAGCAGTCCTTCCCTTCATCAACGTCCTCAGCGTGGATAAGTTGGACAACGGCATGGGGCAGCTACCTTCTAATTCATGCCCCACTCCAATCTTGACAACGGATCACGAGCGATGGGATTGAACGCCCAATCATAACAAGACACTTGTAGACGAGCGCGCGCAAGTTGCCGAGCATGGTCAGCATGGGCGATTGCATCACGGGCATAATCGCTAGTTGAAGCTGTGGCGTATGGAAGCACAGTGTCCTGTGGTAGCGTCGGTTCGCGGCCATACAAGAGGTAAAACGGGGAAAACACAGCAGTTTCGAGACGGGAAGAGTTGTATGCAAAGGTAATGTAAGGTAGAGCCAGGTCCCAGTCACGGTGGTCGTCTGAAACGTAGTTGGATAGCATGTCTGTAAGGGTGCGGTTCAAACGCTCAGTGAGGCTTTTCGTTTGGGGGTGGTAGGAGGTGGTAAACTTATGCTGTGTTGAGCAGGCACGCACGATGTCGTCAATGACTTTGCCCAAAAAGGTGCGGCCGCGGTCTGTAAGCAATTGACGCGGAGCACCATGCATCAAAATGATATCATGTAGGAGGAAGTCCGCAACATCAATTGCGCAACTGGTCGGAAGAGCACGGGTGACGGCGTAGCGGGTCGCGTAGACCACCGCGACTGCAACCCACTTGTTTCCTGGTGTACATTCTGGAAAGGGGCCGAGAAGCTCCAAGCCGACACAATGGAAGGGTCCGGCGGGGATGTCGAGCGGCTGCAGGTAACCAGCGGGGAGCTGGGAAGGCTTCTTGCGACATTGGCAAAGTTCACAAGCTGCGACGTAAAGTCGTACGGAACGGGCAAGGCCCAGCCAGAAAAAATGGTGGCGTACACCGTCATAGGTTCGAGTTACGCCGAGGTGTCCTGCCGTTGGTGCGTCGTGAAGCTCTTTTAGAACGGTGGAGGGGAGGTGTTTATGTATTACAAGCAGGAACTCAGAGCCGTCCGGTTGAAGGTTACGACGGTGCAGAGTACCGTCGCGGAGAACGAAGAGGCCTAGAGCAACACCAGCCGGAGAGGTTTCAAAACGGTCGATGAGTGCTCTGATGTAGGCGTCACGGCGTTGCTCGTCAGCGAAATGAAGCAGCTGGGATACAGAGAATACGCAAGAAGCACTGGCAATATTGGAGGAGTCAGAGTCGTCAACAGGGTAACGCGACAAACTGTCACCGTCTTGGTGCAGGTGGACAGACTTGTACACCACGGATAATGAAAATTCCTGTAGCTTCAAAGCCCATCGACCAAGCCGGCCTGTAGGATCTTTTAGCGATGAGAGCCAGCAGAGAGCATGATGGTCAGTGACTACGGAAAAAGGGCGACCGTAAAGGTAAGGACGGAACTTCGCAACCGCCCAGACAACAGCAAGGCATTCGCGGTCCGTAATGGAATAGTTGCGCTCCGATGGTGCTAGGAGGCGGCTCGCATAAACAATAACGCGATTCTTGCCACGTTAACGCTGGGCTAAGACGGCACCTACGCCATGACCGCTGACATCCGTACGTAATTCTGTAGGGGCATCAGGGTCGAAGTGGGCGAGAATGGGTAGTGAGGTTAGAAGAGTGACGAGACGAGAGAAGGCGGCTGCTGTTGCAGTACCCCACGAGAATTGTACGCCTTCAAAAGATTGGTTAGGGGCCTGGCAATTGTCGCAAAATCTGGAACAAAACGAAGAAAGTACGAGCACAGCCGTGCAAAACTTCGAACGTCTGCGGCTGTCTTCGGAACCGGAAACTCTCGGACAGCGCGAGTTTTGCCGGGATCAGGCTGTACTCCGGAAGCGTCAACGAGATGGTGCAGAAGAGTAATTTGTCGGTGGCCAAAACGACATTTAGGCGAGTTAAGTTGCAGCTTCGCCTTTCGAAATACGTCAAGTATAGTTGTGGGACGCTCAAGGTGAGTGTCGAACGTGGGCGAGAAGACGATGACGTCGTCGAGGTAGCAAAGGCATGTGGACCATTTGAAACCTTGGAGCAAGGAGTCCATCATACGCTCAAAGGTGGCAGGGGTGTTGCATAATCCAAACGGCATTACATTAAATTGGTATGGGCCATCAGGTGTGATGAACGCGGTTTTTTCTCTGTCCATATCGTCAACAACAATCTGCCAATATCCCGAACGAAGATCAATAGACGAGAAATTGCTGAAACCATGCAGGCAGTTAAGGGCGTCGTCTATACGTGGGATCGGGTAGACGTCCTTCTTTGTAATGCTGTTCAGATGACGGTAGTCTACACAGAAGCGCCACGTGCCGTCCTTCTTAACCAACACCACAGGTGACGCCCAGGGACTCTATGAAGGCTCAATGATGTTTTATCGAGCATTTTGTTCACTTCATCTTGAATTACTCGGCGTTCCGACAAAGAAACTCGATATGGTTGTCGGTGAATAGGCGCAGCATCGCCAGTAAGAATGCGATGCTTGACCGCGAGCGTCTGGCCTAAAGGAAGATCGTCGAAGTCGAAAATATCGCGGTAGGACGACAATACTTCGCAAAGGTCTTCAGCCTGCGTAGAGGACAGGTCCGTCGCAACCATTTTCTTTATGTTGGGATCGACGCCCGAGGCTGGCGCGAAGGGCATGCTAATCTCCCGAGAACCATCGGTCGATAACGCTGCCACGTATTGGTCGCCGAGACAATCAATGGTGGCAAGGCAAATACCTTGCGGTAGAATTTGCTTTGCCAATCCAAAGTTACAGACAGGCATGCGAGTGTGGTTTGCAGTAATAGTAAGTATATTGTGAGGCACGGTGACGTCATACTGTATTGGGATGTCGGGCAGAGGAGTGACGAGGTACTCGCCATCAGGAACTGGTGGGAAAGACAACACTTCAATGTAGGCTATGGACTTTGGCGGCAGGCGAAGAAAGCCGGTAGAGCGTAAGCGGCAGTGGGGTGCGTCAGAAGGTTCTGCGAGCATCCGCAACTCAAGGCTAAGGATACTGGAAGAGCAGTCAATAAGAGCAGAATGGGCAGAGAGAAAATCGAGGCCGAGAATGAGGTCGTGGGGGCAATGAGCAAGTACGGTGAAGAGGACAGAAGTGTGGTGGCCGGCGATGCTGACACGTGCCGTACACATGCCGATGATAGGCACAGTACCGCCATCCGCAACGCGGACGACACGCGCCGACGCTGGGGTGAGGAGCTTGTTCAGTCGCCGTCGGAAGGCAGCACTCATAATAGAAAGATGTGCTCCTGTATCGATGAGTGCCGTGACAGGATAGCCGTCAACGTCAAGAAGGTTTCGGTTAGTAGGTAACGTGAGCAGAGGATTTGAGGGCAGGGTCGACAACGCATCTTCACCTCCAGAAGCTGCAGTGCCTCGTTTTCCGGCTGGGTCCGGGAGGCGATGGGCGGCGAAGAGAAGCGGCGGGGTTGGGTCGGACGAGACTGGTGGCGTCGAGGTGAGGGTGAGCGGCTGTAGCGAAGGTTCGGAGCAGGGGCATCAGTGGTAGTGGGTTCATGGTGGGTGGCATAGGGTACAGAAGGTCCAAAGGTGCGTGAATAAGTGGCGGCGTAAGTCCGAGGAGGTAGTGGCCATCGGTTGCGGCAGTGACGGGCGATGTGGCCGATGCGACAGCAGTGGAAGCAGATCGGCCTGCCATCAGGGGTACGCCATTCGGACGGGTTGCGGCGATATGTGAAAGAAAAGGACTGCCGGGGACGAGGAGGGCCGCTAGATAACTGGGAACGCTGGATCGAGACGTGGAACACACGGTGTTCAGACCCATGTTTTCAAATTCCTGTCTGACCACGGCCCTTTAGGCTGGCGAACAGGCGGCCTCGAGTTCGCTGCGAACAATACGGGTGACGTCACAGGTGGTGGTCTGACGCGGTCGACCCTCACACGTCGACGTAGCAGCAGTGTTGGGTAGCCGCGCAATGTGGTGTGAGATACGGCGGCTCTTAGCCTGTTCAAGGAATAATTTTGTAGTATTCCAGCACGTCAGTAATAGCTGTTTTTTTTTTCATATAAAAATCTGAAGCAGTCAATATGAATAAGTCACTTGATGTGGAATGACTTGTGCAGGAACGCTATCATGGCACGAAACAACTGGATCATGCAACAGCAATGCAGCATAAGAAATTGCTCCCATAGCATCACTTATTGCGATTGTCATGTTTAAAAAGTAATGTTTACTGGAATTGGCACACACCATTCAACCAAGAAATAAGGATTGAACAGAGTTAGTGAGTGAGGGAGTGAAACAACTTTATTTGGTCCACAATAGATGAGAGCAAACTCAACATCACCTGGCTAGGCCCACTAGGGGACCATCAGGTGAAATCTGACTGCCCTCTCACGAGCCCTCTGACTGCCAGGATTTGAGAGGTCTAGTTCTGGGCCCTAATGAGCTTCATCATTTCCTCTTGGATAAAAGGGGGACCGGCAGAAGCCCATCTGCACAGGACGTGCTCGAAGTCCGTAGAATAACCACACAGAGGGCAGTCCGGGCGTGGGAACCATTCGGCGTACATTGTGTGCAGCGCTGCAGTGCTCGGGTGAGTGCTTGTCTGCAGAAGTCTGAGAGTGACTGCCTGGGCCCTGCACAGCGAGGAGTGCGGCAAAGGCATGCGTCTTCTTGACAGAGGATTGAAAAGAGTGGTACTTTTTTAGTTTCACAGATTTTTGTTAAGTTGCCTGTGCCAGGTAGCACAATTCTTGATCTTGAGCTGGATTATTCAAAGGTTGACAATGCTTGCTCAAGAAATGGAAACACCTTCGTCTCATTCTCACAAATTTACTAATTCACTGACAACGTTACGGCACATATTGCAGTTCAGAAATTGTAGCCAGTGAGTTTGAAAGAGGTATTCACTTGAAATTAAGTTCCAGGATGACACCAGTTTCCAGGTTTTTCCATAAATGTGAGATGAAATACATGTGCAGTCCTGTTACTTTTGTGCTTCAATGCATAACTGTGTTTTGGTAAAAAAAGTAAGTGCAACAACAATGCATTTCTACAGCCAGTTTGATGTTACCAATGTCATTCTCGAAATTCATTAAAAGTGCATACACCTTGTAAAATAACGGGCTACAATTTGTAAAAAATTTATTAGGAAGTACGTTTTTGTTAATTAGCTGAATATGCATCTTGGTTTCCCATGCAAGTAATGTTTGCCACTCTGTATCTAGAATTATGCTAGCTGCAACAGCCGGTCTTTGATAAATTCCATCTAACTTAAAGATAACCACCCTTCATATCAGTGTGCTGTGGGCTCAAGCGAATCGTGCCATGGTTATAGTACCACTGGCTACCTAATAGAGAAAGTAAGTATTTTTGGGTGTTTATATTTAGTCGTCACTCTGCTTGTACATTTATTTATATAGGTATTTATTGTTTTAGATTTATTTCTTTTGGGAAATATGCTTTACTTGAGGGCCACAAAGACTACATCTGTCAATATTCAATTTTGTAATGGTGTCAAGCTGCAGGAAGTTTGTACTTTGCTATAGTTTTTAAGAAGTTTCTGATTTTCTCAAATTACAAATAGCTGTACATTTACACAGATGTTTGGCTACAAATAAACACTTCACCTAGCAAAATGGTTTTTGTCTGCATTGGTTCAGCACTCTTGATTTCGTGAAGGACCATTCACTGTGACAATTGAAAAAGTGGCTTAACAGTACTGCTAGCAGCTTTACAAGATGGTTTATTACAGCCAATCTAGGAGCATGCTTTTGAGCCCACGGTGACTGAGGCCTGCAATACAAAAGTGCTTGTATTTAAATTTTACCCCCATCCTCTCACAGCAAACATATCAACGTGACATCACAGATACTTATGTGTAACACAACATAGCAGTATTTTAAGAAAAGTGCAGTTCTAGACACTGCTAAATACACACTAGGGTATGAAGGGTTCTCAACATAATTTGAGTGTTGACGTTCAACACAGCTGCAACACTATGTTAAAGTACTTTCAATGTTGAGATTCAACAGATCTGCAACAATGCTTTAATGGACTTTCAACATTGAAACACACCGTAGTTTCAACAATACACCATCGTTCAAATTTAAAGGCCCCAATGATGTTTTGACAACATGCCGCGGGCTAATTAACACATGTCAACAACTTCCTCAATAATCTTTCAACACTTCCCCAATGTTCTTTCAATGTCATTTGTTCATGTTGAACAATGACATTTCAATAACCTTTCAACCGTTTTTTTTTTGTAAGGTACGCATCTCTACATGGCAGTGTGATCTGGCAATAGTGCTCTTTCCACAGTCAATGTTAACTGAGTTTTTAAATGTGACCCACGTAAGTGTTATGGAAGTTAGCATTGCTGAACGAAAATGGATCGACATCTCATAGCTACATTTATGTTCAGTGGAGCACACAGCTCCAGTGAACAGTATTCGCAGTATTCGCAGTATGTTGTGACAGCTGCTCCTTACAGCACAGAGTTCTCACGTATTATAGCCTGGACTTGCCTGAAAGAGGACCATATGAATGAAAAGTATGTTATAGATTATAATTGTGATCAATGATGCCCCAGCGGGGCATATCTAAGCAAATCCACTTTCAAACTACATGATGTAAACAGTGCCCTCTTCGTTATGGGCCAATGTGGAGGACAAGCTATCAGGCTATCACATATCGTAAACGTCTTTATGTGATCGCGCATGCCTGTTGAAGCATGTGCCTAATCGCACCATATTTAGAAAGGGGCGGTGCGAACCGTAGGTTGCTTGTGGGGAGAAAGTGCACTGGACTTGTGTTAGGCAGAAGTGGGCTCTGTTCAAGAAAAACACTGCCACCTCAAGCAGCTACAGTATTTTAGCACGTCCGCTAATCTGTTTTTTGCAGCTGCTGCAGTACCATTTGAAAGAACGGTATGGAAATTGTCCGCAGTGCCAATTATTGAAGGATTCCGAAGAGCATGAAGATATCAAGTGCACGGAAGTACAAGTATGATGAATGGGCATTTGTCAATGTCGAGTGCTCATATTCAGCTTAGAAACTAAAGCTTGTTATGGGCATGAAGCGGCACAATCGTGAGCACAAAAACGCCAAGCTTATTGTTATGTTAGTTTGGTTTTACAACTTCTGGACACATTTGCACATGGACATCATTCAATATTTTCATCGTTACCTCCGTAATTACGCAATAAACAGCTCCGTGGTGATCAAGTTTTTTTTGTTTATTTTTTGCACTCCCCCTTTTTTGCGTCGTGGTCACGCCTGCCACGCTAAGCTAGTGCGTTACACGAATATTTTGAGAGTTTTTGTAGTTAATAAGTGTCTTTACTTCATTGCTTTTTCCATTTCCTGGTTTCCTTGCTTCTCATTCCCAGGTATCGGTGACCTGCCCAACGATAAGTGCAACCATGAGTTTTTGTGACACGAGATCACAGTGGACTGAAGTCCTATTGGCACTTACTGTTGCACGCCTCGTTATGGACTGGCAACTCCACACCTACTTCCAAAGCCGGGCAAATAACGTCCATCAAGAGGGGCAGCATCAATTTGAAGAATATAATAACAACATAGTATACTCTGCCTTGACGAGTGAACTTCTAATATCAGCGATGCCGACCCTCGACGCTGAAGATTTCATCATCATACACGCTATTTTACTATTAGTCAGTGTATTAAGTACGGCGATGTACTTTTCCACAGTGGTGCGGCTTTACGAAGTGGCCGAGCCGCATTTCCTGAGGTACGCATTTTCACAATAAGCTTGTGTGTATAGTTTTGTTAAGGATTAGTGCTTGTGTCAAGAATAAATGTTATCATGTGGAGGAAAATGATTGGCCATTCTAATATGCAGCATGATAAAAAACGTCATATTTATTCTTTTTCTAATTCGCGATTACGTACTTGCAGCTGGGCAAATTGTCGAGGTGGAAGTAGAGGCGTGCGCAACAGACACTCCATACGCCGGCAAATATTGCTCCCCACGAGACTTATAAAGTGACTTCGTAGCTCCTGCTTCCATTAAAATACTTAACTAAGATACGTTAACCCTTTGAAGGTCAGTGAGGTAAATTTACGGTGCCGCGAACAAGTCCAAAACTAGTCGATGCCGTAAATTTATGGTGCCGTCTGTACGTTTGAAAAGCGTGCCGATTTCCTAACTTTTTTTTCTGCCATGTGCTACCACTATATGGGAATACAGGAAATTTTTTTCGCGCGCCTCCCTCTCGGTTTTGTTTGCATGGTTTGTGTTAGAGCTAGTTTGCTCCAGCGCATCTATGTAGTACCACTCGCACATTGGGGCACCCGTGGGCGGGCGGCGGTTTGGGTTTTGTTCCGCGGACGGTTTCGGCTTGTTGCGCTTGCAGAACTGATGGCTATCATGTTACTAGTTTTTCAAAGGGCAATCGCTTGTTTCTCACTAATTTAGTGCTCACAGGGGTGCGCATAGGAAGGATGCCGCCATGCATGCATTTCTGTTGCTTTTTTTTGTCACTCGGGAAAACCAGTTGCCTCTCGTTGGCGATAAGATGAAGGTTAGCGGAAGTTTGTCACACGTTTTGCCTTTTTGACGGGCACACAACGACACAGTTTTCTTGAGTGCGCGCACGTACGCATTTCGATTATGCTATTGATGTACATATTAGTGTACGAGCAGGAACATTTGGGGATTGGGAAATATTCTCGTGTGCGCATGTCGAAAGCCTCAAACTATGTGTGTAACAATGCGTAAGATTTTTAATTCTTATATAAGTTTACTTATTTTTTCACTATTTCATAAATGAAGATAACATATATAGCAACGCAAAATATTTTTTGTCACTTTACGGTCACGGAAGAAAATTGCGGTGAATTTTTTTCTAAACAAGTCCCTAAGAATCGGAATCTCCTACAAAAAAATCGACCCTCAAAGGGTTAATCCGTCAGACTTGAATATTTCTAACAAAACTGTCCGTGTGTTGCAGACTGCTAACAGGGGAGCTGCGTACATTGGCGGTTTAGTGAGAAATAGGAGGTTGTGTGGATATTGGTGTTGTAGCAGATATGTGTCAGGCTTACACCAGTGTTATTGAAGAGAAAGAAAAGTTTAATCATGCGAAATACAGAGAGGTCAGCCTGAGGTACATTCCCCTAGACAGCTACTCTGCGTGGGGGAAGAAGAGAGAAGAAAGAGGCGCGTGATGGGTGATGATGATGAGAGGAAGAGGATGTAAGACATGTAGCAAACAATTCGGTCTACTCAAAGCTTACAGTCCAGGCCATTACGTTTTAAAAAATAAGGCATAGATGACCTGAAAACTTGATTTAACGTCTGCCCAAGGGACTAAAATAAGGTCCTTTAGCAATGGTGGGCTGTTGAGGCGTGTAAGGTCATTGCTCACTTTTGTCACTCTTCGACACACTGAAGGTAGTCACACTGCACGTGACCCTAGCCTCACTCACATTACACAGCTTACATTCTGAGGACTCTGCGTTGCATGAGGTGCACGTATCTGCACGTAAACGCCACCCCTAGTTTTTGGCTGTGTTGGCACAGCTGCGTTCCTGGTGGTAGCCTAAATTTCATGGTAGATTTCAATCTTTCGAGTCAACTGTGGCGATTATGCGGATTGTCCCAGTGCTCTTCTGTTGCTTCTCGGATGACACTTGAGAAACATAGTTGGCATCCACTCTTGAAAAAACAATTGCAAACAATGGCTCTGCTTCTTCGAGTTTCTTCTTCACTTCGGCATCGGCCAGTTCATTGCCGTATACACCACAGACAGTGGGAATCCATTGAGATGTAAGGTGGAAGTTGCTCTCTTACGCTAGAGTGTATAGCTTAGCAGTTTCAAGAGCCAACAGTCTGCAAGAGCTTTCTTTCAATACAACTCTAAGTAGCAGCAGAGCCGATTTCGCATCACTGAAGACTATCCATACTTGAGGAGGCTGCTGTGAATTATAGTAAACTGGCTCGTTGATTGCCACTAGTTCCGTGGATGTTGGTGTCGTCTTATTATGTAGACGAAGCTGTTCGATGATGATGCGCTGGCATGACAAAAGCCACACCTTGCACATTCGATTACAACAATTCGTCTGTATACAAATTCGCCGAGGAGCCATATTCTTTCTACACATATTCAAGTGCTAGATGTGCGAAGCCCATGGTAGGTACTCGCGATATTTTTTTTTTTAATTCCGGAAATATAGAGAGGTACTCTTACTTTGGACATTACCCAGGGGGCTATACGTGGAAGGCTAGCAGGGACAGAGTATGATGGTATGGCAGATTCTAGGCATTTACCGGCTCTCAAAAAGGTGGAGTTCGGCCATATGTCGGGAATTGTCGTTGACAGGTGGCGTCATCATTGGCACAGCAGCTACAGGAATATTGTAGAGGTTCGCGAAAGAGTTAGTAGAGAGACAGGTAAAGGGGTGATGCTAAATGCATTGGCGTTGCAGTTACTTTCTTAACAAAAAATCATTTTATGCATTTAAGCACAAACGTAACGGAAACGCCAATCCATTTCTCCACAAAGTTCGGGAATGACTGTCTCGAAACTGGTGTCATCCTGAGAATTCGTTCCAAGTGGATCTGCTGTGCAAACTCTGCGGCTAGAATTTGTAAATTGCAATATGGGCCGCCATAAGCTAATTAGTTAAAACTTAATTGGTTAATTTTTGTTAATTAGTCGGTTACGCATTTCAGTTTTTTATGAAAGTAATGTACGCCTCTTCAAGTAGACCAGTTAATGAACTAGAATTGTACTATTTGCCTCAGACAACCATTCCAAAATTTTGAAAGTGTTCTCTAGATCACCCAGTTATAGGTGTATGGGTACATATATATATATATATATATATATATATATATATATATATATATATATAGATAGATACGAGTTTGTTGGCTTCTTATGATATGACTAATAAAAATCTGGTCCTCGGTTTCCTTTCTTCTCATTCATGAAAGAAATATATATATATGCACACATACAAGCCTTTAATAAATATGAAAAGTATGAGTAATACTGTCGGGCTCATGACATTCCTCATGAAGTCCTCCAGATTGCCAAAAAACCACAACAGTTGTCCCCGTGGTACGATTGCACACAGTTATGCGACTGGACGTTAACACATCTACAGAAAAGAGACACCCCACACGAACACATGATACAAGAATTCCATGCACTTCAGGACAAATCTCAAAATAACATGAAATATTACACTTATGGCTCTAAAACAAAAGAACACGTGGGTGGGGGGGCTCTAACGGAAAATTGGGAAACGCTCATTCGATTGCCGCAACAAGCCTCTGTTTTCACGGCCGAAGTTTACGCTATATGGTTTTTTAAAACGATTATCACTGATAAACACAAAAATGCAGTCATATACACTGATTCTTTAAGCACACGGAAGGCTCTAGATTTATCTGAGTGTGAACCCCTCATAGGAGACATTTTAAACATTTTAAACATGGTGGTGCTTAACAAATGCGGGAGGGCAATTCGTTTCTGCTGGGTTCCAAGCCATGTTGGGATACTGGGTAACGAAGCAGCCGATAGATGTGCATCGATGGCAGCGTACAGAGATAACAAACATAACACTTCCATATAAAGATAGCATCCGTGCGATTAGAAAAGCCTTAACAACAATATGGCAACACGATTGGGACCGTTGTGTCGACAACAAGCTACATCTCATTAAACCCATAGTTGGCGAGTGGAAGTCATGTTATCATCAGGAGCGGTCCATCGAAGTAGTTTTATGCCGACTACACATTGGGCACACACACCTCACACACAATCATTTACTTACGAATGAAGACACACCAAGATGTGAGAAATGTCAAGAGTCACTAACAGTTATGCACATATTACTGACATGTACGCAGATTGAAACACACAGACGAACACTTGCACAAATTAAGTCAACTACACATACCTTTACACCCTTCTCTAATTTTAGATGATAATCCGCTGTAACCTCCGTAAATTTTTAGATGACAATATATTTTTACATAAAATATAGAGTAACGCAGCCTTTTCCTTCATAAACTGGATTATAAAACACCTCGTGCTTGGCGCAGCATAGCCTTAGCCGCTTTTGCGCCATTAAACCCTATTTAGCTAACTAATAAACGTGAAAATATTTTATAGAAAAGTAATCACACTGACAAAATTTACCTGCTGTTTTCTATTACAGCTGTCGCTGCGACTTTACTGGATATACTTGATGTACTGCGTTATCAGTGCCTTCCTTACCGTTTTCGGCGTGGCCAAGGAAACGATGGACATCCTGATGCAGGATGGCCCATTGTCAAGGCTGCTTGTGGAGGAATGCAAGTGACCTTGGATATTTCTGCTTTCATAGCTTCTTGTTTGCAAACTCTCTTTGAGTCTCAAAATATAAGAATTGATGAGAAAGAAATAAGTGTGCCCGTACAAGGATGATGATTGTCAGTGGGAGCAAATAGACGAGTGCTTCTAGCGAGCCATTTGCTTTAATGAGGTGATGAGAGCGGTCATTCCTGAGCACATAACAAGCGGGAGAAAGGGCTATTGCCGTGGGACACAGTATGTATTCCTTAATTATACACGCGTGCACCCGGTATTTCCTGCCACAGTACGAGCACCGATATGACTAATACGTGTACCGACCAGGCCTTCAAATTGTTTTCAAATGTGTCTGTGGTGGTTTGAGCCCGTATGGGTAGTAAATGACATGCACTTATTTTTTCCAACTGGCCGACTTTTCGGACGTTTTCGTGGCCCCTAGGGAGTTAAAAAAATTGGACGTGGACGGTGCAAATCACCAATAAGATGCTTCAAATGATCCGTGGGGCGAACGAGTGGCGGAAGGAGGACAAGAACAGAAAGGACCTACGTATTGAGGAACGAACGGGAAATGAAGCGTGCTGCCGCTGTTTTGAAGGAGCTGGAGCTCAAAAACCAAAGTGTTGGCTGATGCCGAGATACAGGTGTCCCTCATCCAAACCACAATAAACTCTTTAAAGCAGCGAAATACAACACTGAGGTGTCATGTGTGGTGTGAGAGTATGTAGGGCAGTTACGGTTGCCTTACGAGCTGTTGAGAGAATCTCAGTTGATAGAAATAGCTCATATTCGAAAATATTTGCTTCTGTATGCAGCTCATTATTCGTATTTGTGAATGTCCGAAAACATCTTATTTGCTGTGCATTTTACTAACCCCTCCCTTCTATTCTTTTTTTTTTGAATAACATAAGCACTGCTCCTTAGTATTCAAATTGGATTAAGTCGTTTTTTGTAAACATTTATCATGTGCTTACTAGAGAGTGACAGCATCGGGCGGTATGGCTTCAGCCCGTCTTGACATGAAACGTAGTTCTGCATCACTCTGGGAATTTTGCAAAGGCACTCAGGGAAAACCTGGAAAACTCAGGGAATTTGGAAATGTCAACTTGGTAGACACCCTGTATGTGTATATATACACACACATATATATTAACGAGGACTGCCCTTAAGGCTGGGCTGCCTTAGGCTGCGTTTTCGTCGACTGCGCCATTGTAATGAACCAGACAGCCATCACCCAACCAGACAGCCATCACCCAACACAGAAGAGCCGCAAAGCGGCTCTTCTGTGTTCTTGCCGTATGCGCACATTTCTGCCAGGATAATCGTCGGCGAGATATGCGACCAGTGTGAAACGTCCAGTGCCGCCCGCCAGAGGAGCAGAAACACTATAAGGTAAAACTATTCCAAACTTTCTATTTGAATTCTGCAATAAGCCCTCCACAATTGGTGAAAAACTTTTTCGGACCACCCAGACTTCACCTGCCTATCACGCGACGTAACGAAAACTGCGATAGCTTCCCATCTGATATGACATGTACACACTGATTATGCATGATTTGACTGAACAAAACAATTGTTATTTCTGATTCGACGCCTGTCCGCCATTATCCCTCAGCTAATGGTCAAAAGTTTTCGGGCTCCATCCACTTCACCTGCCCATCACGCGACATCACAAAACCACAAGAACTCACTGCGCCCATGTGATGTGTATGCGTTAAAGATGCATTAATATGCCAAACAAAACTAAATTTTCTTCTGAATAGCCACAGGCTGCCCCGTTCCGAAAGGAATAAAAGGCACAAGCTACTCGCACCTGCTGGAGAGCATGGGTTTATTTCTGTATAACAACAGTTTTTGCGTGGCCGTGTAACGTTTTCGAGCACTTTCGGCACGTTTACGACGTCCTTCTGCCAACTCTTCTTTGCTGAGGATGATTCATTTAAGCTTCAGTTGCATGCTGCCACGATTTTTGACTAGCCACCACAAGCAAAGTAAGGGAAAACGGACCAATTGCAGGCGACGGCGCCACCCTCTTCATCCGTTTATCTATTTTCAGTGCGCTGCCTCGGCCCCATCGACACCCTTTCCACTTCCGCACGCTCCTCGCCTCCTGGCAGCCAATTACAAACGAAAAACCACTCAATATAGGCAATGTGTTTCGTTTTCAAAGCGAAGAAAAGTGAGCTCCTCTAAACTAAGAGAGCGTTTGATTGGTCTGTTCAGACATCCCCGTGGGCCACCGCCCGAAGCTTGCGTCGGCGGTTATGTAAATTTGACTTCAGGGCATTGGAATAAAAACATATTGGAATAGGTTTACGTTATAGGGCCCCTGGTCATGCACTGGGTGGCTCATCAATGACGACTTCACTCCCTGGGCATGTTAAGTTGCACGGTTGCAAGCCGTGCTTTAAACTTTCAGCGTGGCTGAGTGTGTAGACGAAGTGCACTTGGCCTCGGCCACTTGCACAGCGAGCACAAGAAGAGACAAAGTGACAGTAAAACAGGCGTTCTGGCGGATGACCAGCTGACCTTTTTGTTTACGATATATATATATTTATTTATTTGTTATACGTATTTTCAATGCCCAAAGGCACTACAGAAAGGAGTAATAAAGCAAAGTAATATGCAGACAGCTGTATAAAGAAATAACGTTGAGTGATAGCGTGGAAATGTACTGTTTTGAATGAAGATGTATCTGTCATCTGAGTGATGGAAGCTGGACATTTGTTCTTGGTGCAGGGCCTGCTTGCAGCAGTGTTACATGACAATGAACAAGCGTGAATGACTTGCAGCTTTCTTCAAAAAATGCGCATGATTTTTTCTTTTCTTTCAGGCCACACTATGTTTGTTGCGGCGGAGCTGCTTCTCACCGCTTGTTGCGTAACGTTTAACGTCGTGAGCACAGCGCAGAGGTATGAGGAAAGAGGATAACAAGTGTAAGTTACTCCTACGGGGCCAGTGCAATTCCCACTCTACTCCATACTCTGTGTCTATTATATACTGTGAGCATTATTTTACCCCTTCATCTTCTTCATCTGTATATATTCATCATCATGGCCAGCGTCATCGTCTTCAGCGCGCGAGCTGCAAAATAAACCGTTGAGGCTTACAAGCTGTCTCGCAATATATATATATACATACATATATATATATATATATATATATATATATATATATATATATATATGCGTGTGTGTGTGTGTGTGTGATTTCTATGAAGTTTCGTGAAAATGGCTTTGGTGTGCAACACCAATTATTATACAAAGTAGCGGTTGTGCGGGTAGGGTGCAATGAGGCGTTCGGGCGATGCACGCTTGACAATGAACGATTGCATGCCATTTGGTCATTTTTCTCGAAGCGCTTGGATCGTCAGCTGAAGCATGTCGCAGCTGACAAAGAAACACAAGTTTCTGTCGCTCGAAGAGAAGGCTCGAGTTATCACCCAGGCTGAAGCTTGAAAAAAAAGAACAGTCATTGCGGAAGAATTTGGAATTCCGACGAACTCTTTCAACACTATTGAAGGCCAAGGATGCTATAGCCAAGGTGCTAGCTTCACGGAAGTCAGCAAAGGACAAGAAAGTGACTCAGCCGGTGCACGAGGCCTTGGACAAGGCAGTTTACACCTGGTTCGGGGAAATGCGGGCCAAAAATATCACTGCTAGCGGTGATATTGTGCGGCAGAAAGTGCTGTATTGTGCCCGCATGCTAGAAATTGGTTAAATGACCTATCACTCAATAAATTGCATTACTAAATTATAGGGCTACCTTACACAAATATTGACTAGAAGGTATCGTACCTTGCTTGTCAAGTCTGTTGGAAAAACATTTTAGGACGGCTACACGTTTCGCAAAATTTCTTATTGCCGTTTTTAAAACGGCTATAAGACGTTTTGCAAGACATCTCATAGCCGTTTCTAAAACGGCTACAAAACGTCCTATCGCAATTTTTAAAGCTACGTCTTGCAAAATCGCTTACATCCCTTATTTGACGGTGCATTAGACGGTCTTCACGACGGCTACAAGACGCTTTAAGACATCTGGCAGAATTTTGGTAGGACGTCTTCAAGAAGTTCTCAATATCATGCTAATACATGTTGAAGATGTCGTGTAAACGTTTCAAGATTTTCTACAACTTTTGGTGATCTTGCCAAGACATCTTGTAGATGGCTAATAGACCAATCTGTGTTCAGTAGTCTGCAGGTTGCTATACGGTCACATCGTCATCATTAGCCTGGCTACGCCCACTGCAGGGCAAAGGCCTCTTCCATACTTCTCCAACTACCGCGGTCATGTGCTAATTGTGTCCATGTTCCTGCAAACTTCTTAATCTCATCCGCCCACCTAACTTTCTGCCGCCCCCCGCTATGCTTCCCTTCTCTTGGAATCCAGTCCGTGACCCTTAATGACCACTTAAACCCACCCCATCTTCCCGCTTCATTACATACCCTGCCCATGTCCATTTATTTTTCTTGATTTCAACTAAGATGTCATTAACTCGCGTTTGTTCGCTCACCAAATCTGCTCTTTTTTATCCCTTAACGTTATGCCCATCATTCTCTCCATAGCTCGTTGCGTCGTCCTCAGTTTAAGTAGAACCCTTTTCGTAAGCCTCCACGTCTCTGCCTCGTAGGTCAGTACTGGTAGGACATAGCTGTTATACACTTTTCTTTTGATGGATAATGGCAACCTGCTGTTCATAATCTGAGAACGCCTGCCAAACGCACCCCAGCCCATTCTTATTCTTCCGGTTATTTCAGTATCGTGATCCGGATCCGTGGTCACTACCTGCTCTTAGTAGCTGCATTCCCTTACCACTACCAGTGCTTCGCTACCTATTGTAAATTGCTGTTCGCTTCCGAGACTGTTAAACATTACTTTAGTTTTCTGCAGATAAATTTTTAGACCCACTCTTCTGCTTTGCCTCTCCAGGTCAGTGAGCATGCATTGCGATTGGTCCCCTGAGTTACTAAGCAAGGCAATATCATCAGCGAATCGCAAGTTACTAAGGTATTCTCGATTAACTCTTATCCCCAATTATTTCCAATCCAGGTCTGAATACCTCCTGTAAACACGCTGTGAATAGCACTGGAGATATCGTATCTCCCTGCCTGATGCCCTTCTTTATTGGGATTTTGTTGCTTTCTTTATGGAGGACTACGGTGGCTGTGGGGCCGCTATATATATCTTATTATTTTTACAAACGGCTCGTCTACACCGTCATACCATACCATACCATCGTAGGCGGAGGTCCGTGGAAGGGTATGAAATTGAGAGCGCGTGTATACATGACAGTAGCGCGGCAGAGAAGGCGACACGAGAAATCCGCTTGTACTTTGCACCGCGTCGAACGTGCACATACCCTCTGGAGCTCCCTGGGCGTCGCCACATTAGCCTCTTGACAGCTGTAATTATGTGTGACCCCCCGCAAAAGCATTGCAGAAACTGCAGCGCTTGTCTTTCTACTAACGTGCAAGTCCAGAGGCTAGCTATATAGAATGGTATAGAGGAGGGGGAGATGAAGCAGAGAGAGGTTAGAACAGGCGCTGTCACTAAACGAGTCACACTCTTCACTCGCAGTTGCCATTCAACGAAAGGAGGGGGGCATAGAGAAAGGATGCAGGGTGTCTACCAACCGGGAAAACCGGGAATTCTCAGGAATTTTGAGTAGTCTGGAAAAATTCAGGGAAAACTCGGGGAATTTGTGCTTCTATCAGGGAAAATTAGCTATAATTTTATTGAAAGGGTCGGAAGTCGAGGTAATGCTGGCTCGAGTAACAGACAGGAATCATAATGAATCGCCTTTGAGGCCCTGGTCGTCGGCTAGAGGAGTTTCTAGTGTGCAGTCAACGACCGATTCCCGATAATTTCGACGGCTTTGCGGCACCACCACGTACCCCATAGAGTCAATGTATCAGAACGTCTTAAATTTCGGACGTAGGAACTCTTCGCCGTCCGATTTTCCGGAGGTTTTCCCTTGACTGCAGGTCCGAAACGGCATCAATCAAAGCCACCACCGCTGCCATTTTGATTACTTTGCCGCCTGGAACCCATACTCTCGCACGCAGATCCACTGGCAGCCGTAACCACTACGGCGGCAACGCTAGGCCTAGCTGCTTCGACGTTCGCTATGAAGCTTCTTGCCGTTGGTTGCCGTGTTTTTATTGAAAGAATTCGCTGCTGTCAGCAATGGCACGGACTCCGCCTTTGTGGTCCTCGCGGTTGGCTTAGAAGCTTGGAAAACACGGTGCGTTGCATAATGCCGGTTCCCGAAACTCAGCTTCGCCTCCGTACACAAATGTTGCTAGGTGAAGCATACACATAAGTATTGCAGTGAAGCATAACAAGCATGAGAAGGGGCTATTTCCATGGAACACAGTATGTATTCCTTTATTACACACGCGTGCAACCGGTATTTCCTGTCGCAGTACGAGCACCGATATGTCTAATACGTGTACCGGCAGACATTCAGAGCGTTTTCGAATGGGCCTGTGGCGGTTTCAGCCCTTAAGGGCACTAAATGACATGCATTTATTTTTTAAAACTGGCCTGTTTTTCCGACGTTTTCGCGGCCCCAGGGAGTTCGAAAAATCGGATGTGGACTGTGCAACTGACCAAGAAGATGCTTCAAGTGGTCCGTGGGGCGAACGAGTGGCGGAAGGAGGAAAAGAATAGAAAGGAGCTACGCATTGAGGAATGAACGGGAAAGGAAGCGTGCTGCCGCCGTTTTGAAGGAGCTTGAGCTCAAAAAACAAAGTGTTGGCTGGTGCCGAGATGCAGATGTCCCTCATCCAAACCAAAATAAAGTCTTTAAACAGTGGAGCACAACACTGGGGCGTCGTGCGCGGGTTGTGAGTATGTCAAGATAGTTGTGGTTGACTTACGAGCCGTTGAGAGAGAATCTCAATTGATAGAAATAGCTCATATTCGAAAATATTTGCGTCTGTATGCATCTGTTTTATTTGTATTCGAGAATGTCTGACTCAATTTGCAATTTTTTTCGAAAACATTTTATTTGCTGCGCATTTTACTAACCCCCTCCCTTCTATTCTTTTCTTTTTTTGAATAACATAAGCACTACTCCTTAGTATTCAAATTGGATTAACTCATTTTTTTATTTTTTTTTATATGCTTACTAGAGAGTGACAGCATCGGGCGATATGGTTTCAGCCCGTCTTGACATAAAACTTAGTTCTGCATCACTCAGGGAATTTTGCAAAGGCACTGAGGGAAAACATGGAAAACTCAGGAAATTTGGAAATGTCAACTTGGTAGACACCGCGTTTGTGTCACGTCACTGAACACTCCTTTGTCGTCGGTGGCACTGCAAGCGAAGTCACATGCCCCCTCTGGCAAGTCTCAGTCACCTCTTGCTGTAGGCGGGGTCACGGCGTGAAACTGAGGAACAAGCAAAGAAAAGTTATCATTTTAAAAGACGTCATATTTGTACGACTTTGCAGAATTGCAACCCAAATGACAGTTCATTAGACATTTGCAACGCTCCTAATTAAGCTGGAAAGGTTAGTTTCCCCAGACACTGCACTTAACATGCCCCCTCTTTCGAACAAATGGGAACTCTGAGTCTTGTATACTTTTTTAAGACTCTGGGAAACATTGTCGATAATGGCTGTTGGACACTCTGTAATGCTTGAATAAATATTTTTCTACAAAGGCTGTAATTATTCTACGCAGATTGTGCATTTATTGTGCATCACTTGCAACATGCTTCCTAGTTCAATGAAATATGAACAACATGCCGTGCATAGTTCACCGAGGAGACTGGGAAAACCAGCAACATGGTTCGTATAGTGCATGAAAATAGTGTAAAACAAGTATTCGGTACTTTTTGAAAGTACATAGTTACAGACTTCACGCTTTCGGTACACGTCACTCGTAGCAAGGCCCCATTTTCTCCAAGTATGAAATCACTGTGATTGATCCTCCCAGCGAAGTGGCGAAACATTGTAAGCGTTTCGTTTAATGAATACTTTGTTTAGCGCAAAACGACAGAGACAAGAAAGACGACAGGACAAGGCGCTACTCTCAACTTTCGTTTAATGTCGGATACAAGGATTTGGAATGTTTCACTTATTGAAAACTTCAAAATTTGCCTATATATTGCCTCCAACATTTCCAGCATTTCTTGAAGCTATAAACATCGTGAGTGATCTAGTTTCCTTTCCTTTTCAGAAAACTGTTATAACAGGCATATAACGTTTTCGAGCATTTTTAGTTGCACTAACAGCTTTGCTATTATAGCCTGTGTTCTGATGCCTGGATGTGTATAGTGGAAACAGGTATAGCATCATTCATGTGAAAAACTGCTGTTGCTCTTATTTCAGGACTACAACCGGCAGCCGGCGAAAACAGTGATGCATCACGCCATTTACAACAGGAATCTACAACAGGAAGAAACAGGAATCTGGATTTCAACAGTGCTGATGCAGTGCACATGTCATTTTTTTCATAATGCAAACGATGATGCTGAAGATGGTAAACAGTCGTCACCCCAAGCTTCAGAAAAGAGTTAAACACTATCAACATTAAAAAGCGTGCTTGTGTGATGTGCACAGGCGCGTACGAAGCATCTTATAGGGTTAAGATGGATTTTTGAGGAGTCTACTTACTGGGTCACTTCCCATATGGCCTCAAGGGAGTCTATTGTACTTCCAAACACAAATGTCTGAAATATCCACGCCATGGGAGAGAAGTCTAACTTTTGGTTTATCCGAATAGTTTTCGTATACTTTTTTTTCAGCGTTCTGGTATTTTAGCTCCCCTACAGCAGCGAAAGTTTGACTCATTAAGGATGACATATGGACTTGCACCGTTCATTACCAACTGTCATCTCGGCACAAAATAAGGTGGTTTCCATCGCTGTTCACATTTGTAGATTACCAACCTTCATCTTGGCATAAAATAACAAGGTGGTTTCCATCGATTGTAGATTGAGCACAATGTTGGCACACGTGAAACACAATCAGCTTTATTGGTAGAAAAAGTTTGGTGCTGATAACGAAGTTGTGCTTCGGAATACATTGCGCAAATACTGCCTGCAGTGCAGTTCCTTTTGCTCATAATGCAAAAAAAAGGTAAGACATGCAGACACGGACACAAGAGAAGTGTACAATGGCGTTCGTGTTGTCCACTTCTCTTGTGTCCGTGTCTGCACGCCTTACCGTTTTTCCCATTATGAATCCTTACCAACTAGCTCAGCTTTCTGTCATTCTATGATTTTGATCCATAACTCTTGCAAAGCACACAATGTGCAGCTTAAAAACCTTGGTACATATATGTATACTTGTAAAAATTGGCAATTTTCTTGACTGAACTGTGGGTAAGTGAATGGAAGTGCATCAGACTGGCATCTTGTTTATTTGCCGCAACAAAAGTAGTAAGAAAAAACAATAACATTGCTATGCAACAGAGCTTGCAGGCTAGAATAAAAGTATGAATATGACTTGTGTGGGCTTGGAAGAGCATCACCATTTTTCTGTCTTCATAAGCCGCTGTATTACGGCGGGAAAGCAAAACAACAGGTGTTTATTCATTTTGGCTTTTTCTTTTGCTGGTCCTACAACCTTTAAACAAATCTTCCGAATGGGGAGAGGTCTTTCCCTTGAGCCAGGAAATCAAGCTGTAAATTTGCCAGAGTTTTCAGCACAGACGTATTCACAACCTTTGGTATTACGGCATGTGTGACTAGGGTACAAAAATGGCAGCACCGCTGCCAGGCTTGGTGACAAACATGGCCGTATCTTTTGCCACGCTGTCACCGAACTTCCCATAAAACTTGATGCCAACTTCCTTCAAGAAGGCCTCCAGCTTGTCCGCGGGCACCAGGGAAATGCTACAGCCTCCCCACCTACAACACAGAATGAGAGGAGAGAAACTCGAAAATAAAGTTGTGAAGCATTTACTGAATCTGACAAAGAAGTTAGCCTTCCAAGGAATCTCACCATCTGTCAAACAGGAACAGAGAAGAAAGTTTGAACAGAATAC
Source organism: Dermacentor andersoni (assembly GCF_023375885.2). NCBI lineage: Eukaryota > Metazoa > Arthropoda > Arachnida > Ixodida > Ixodidae > Dermacentor > Dermacentor andersoni. The sequence continues at coordinate 189,637,038 of NC_092817.1, read as the reverse complement.
AACTAATATTTTAATCTGGACCAAAGCTATGAAAGAGTATGATTACAGGAGTAAATGTGAATAGAGTGTGATTGAAACAGGACGTGAAGACGTGTTTTCCTCTCACTTCCTTTGTTTTGGCTAAGCTGTGGCACCAATATTGCCAGCTTTCTGTTCAGGAATGATTTTTGGTAAACAATCGAGCATGTTGGAATAGCCGGCTCTGACGTAGCTTACCTTCCCAAGCTTCTAATTGAAAAGGAAAGAAATAAAAATACATAAAAGAAAAAAATCATGCGGATCCCAAACACTGTGAGAATCGATGTAAGCGACGCTTTCTGTGCAGTTTGCTTTGATTGACAATAATTGGCAGTGATGTTGACAGTGAATACGAGAGTGGCGAGCTGATGTTAAATGTTACATCGTGCGCACCACTGCTGCTTGTTCATAACCTCTGAGAAGGTTAGCGTTGTCACTGCCTCACATGGCACATTGCATCGTCACAGAAGCGTTAAATATTACTTGAATTATTGGGCTGTATGAGGCCAAAACCACAAGCTGATTTTAAAGCATGCCGTAGTGGCAGACCACGGATTACAGTAAAATCTCGTTAACTTGGATTTAACGGGGCCGAAGAAAGTGTCCAGATGAACCGAATGTCAAATTATCGAGCGTATCAAGAAAATAATCAGCAAATGCATACTATGTCAACACGCTTTTATTTACTGAATGAATCAGCAAATCCCGTTTCTATATTGCACAAAAGCAGTGCGGAAGCTGCTATTCTCATCTCGTGTCTGATTAGCGCTCGCAACAGCGAAGGCCTCGCGACTTTACAGTGCGGCTGTGGCGCACATCTTTATCTGAGATGCTTTTCACTACCCCGCGCCCATCCCGATTATTTTTTCGCCCGTGTCGCCAGGTCGCCGCCCATCGCAATGTAGGCGGTGCTCTTCATCCTCGACAGCTTCTCACTGGGTAAAAATGAAACTACTGTCTGCTGCAACTGTTGCGAACGAAACCGTTGCTGCTATCAACGTCATCATGGATGGCAACTATACAACGTTAAAGGCATGCGGCCGACCTGCGCACCCAGTCAAAGCGAAACTACTGTTTGCCGCAACCGCCACGGACGAAAGTGCGGCCACTATCAATGCGATCATGAATGGCAACAACACAGTCATGAAGGCACGCAGTCAATGCGTTGTTAAGTGCGGCCGTAAACGCAAGAAACACTCTAAAGGCACAAATAGGCACAACGTGTTCTGGCGTTGCTGTCATTCACGTACGATTTCCACTGATGACTATGGGATGCAAACTCCGCCGTTTCGTTTTGGTGGACGCTAGTGCGCTAATGCTAGTTGCTCAAATTAACAAGAGTTTCAGTGCAATAAATAATGCATACGCCTGCCGGGACCAGAGGATGAGTCTGAATTATCCGATTTTCTGAATTAACGGTGGTTGAATTAACAAGGTTTTACTGTAATTTTGACCCCCTAGGGTATTTTAAGGTGCACCTAAATTTAGTTACATAAGTGTTTTTATATTTCTGCTGCATTGAAATGCACCTGCCGCAGTCATGATAGAACTGGAACCTCGAGCAATGCAACAGCCGCAGAGCTACCGTGGCGCATACAGAAGTGTTGAATTGATGTGCCGCCACTTCCATAGTGTCGCCTAGATGTTACGGTCCTTTAATGCATCTTTGCGTCCGCATGTCCTGGATCACGTGTGCACTTGACATTTTTTGCACATTGCTTATTTTTCAGAAATAGTGGACACATACCATAACGCACCTCGAACTTCAATTTGTCCAGTTTGTCCACGACTGCTGTCGTGTGTAGTAGTAGCATTTTCTTTCCTTCTTACATCTCCTTTCCCTCTCCCACCCACCTCCATGTACACGAGCTGCAAGCGACGAGTGGCAAGGCTGTTATTCACTCGTTTTATGACCGTCGGTTCTACCCATCCTCTGACTCCTCCCTTCCTCTCTACCATTATATATACCTCCGCACGGGACTGTTGCAAGTTAGTACTAAGGAAAGCGCTGCAGTTTCTGCAGTGCTTTTGCAGTGGGTCATGGATAAGTACAGCCATTTAAAGGTTTTTGTGGCAATGTCCAGGGAACTCCAGAGGGCACTGTAACAACCATTGATGGAAAGGTCCAAACGAGTTTCTCGCGTCGCCTTTCCTTTCTGCCATGCTCCTCTAATGTACATACATGCTCCGAACCACTCCCAATGCAGCGTGCAAGACAGATACAGCAGCAGCGGCGGAAAAGTCGAAAGGAGAGGCAAAGAAAGCTTCACCCTAAAAAGCAAGCGTAGCTGTTTTGATACTTTTGAGCCCTTTTTTATCTCTGGTTTTACTTCATTTATTTTTAAGCCCAAGTAGTAAAACCTTGCGATGTACTACCTCAACAAGGCCACAACAACAAAGTTTTTAAAGCACAGAGTTTTTTGCCTTTTCCTTCGGCTTTCCCACTGCTGCTGCTGCTGCTGCTGCTGCTGCTGCTGCTGCTGCTGTGGGCTGCTGCTGTCGTGCACACCGCTTCGGGGGGTGGTTCGGAGCGTGTATATAGATGACAGGTGCAAGTAAGAAACCAAAGGCGACGAGACTCGTTTTTACCCCTCTGCGTCGACTGTGCACAATGCCCTCTGGAGCTCCCTGGCCATCGCCACATTAGCCACTTGACAGCTGCAATTATCCGTGCCTCCCCTCAGAAGCTTTGCAGAAACTGCAACACTTCCCTTTTTACTGACGTGCAAGGACACAGGGGATGTAGATAGAACTGTACAGAGGAGAAGAAGGAGAGGGAGGAGCAGAGGCGGTTCCCATATAAGAGGAGGGGAGGTGAGATGACAGCGGTTGCGGGGAAACAGGATAAGCTTAAGTTCATGCTACGGTACAGTATGTTGCTGCTGTTTCTGAAAAATAAACGCCATGCGTATATGTCAAGCAGACAAATTATTCAGGGCGTACAGAAGCAGAGCCGCAATAATTAAAGTGCACCGCAGGGTCCAGGAGACACTACGGAAGTGGTCGACCATAAAATCAACACTTCTGCGCCCGCCGCATAGCTTTGCGGCTATGGCATTGCTAGAGGTCATGGATTTGATCCTATCACAGCAGCCGCACGTCGACGGGAGTGAAATAGAAAATGCCCTTGCACTTAGATTTTGAGACACATTAGAGAACATCAAGGTGTCAAAATTAATCCGGAGTCCGCTACTATGGCTTGCCTCATAATCCGAGTGTGGTTTTGGCATGTACAGTTCCATAATCCAATCAAGTTCAATACTTCTGCTACAATGCGATTGGCCATGTGAGGCAATGACAATGCTCAACCCTCTCAGAGGTTATAAGATATGGTGCCCAACAGCGCCTCAAGCAAACACTCTCTCTCTGTGTGTGTCCTGTGTACTACGAAGACAAACAACAGTGCTGCACCCAAGGTAACGTTTAACATCAACTCACCAATCTCGTGATAGCCTAAACGCTGAAGAGATTAAGCTTAAGCCATCAACATTACCGCTAATTATCGTCAATCAAAGCATCCAGCAAGGAAAGCTTCGCTTACATCGATTCCCACAGTGCGTGGGATCTGCATAATTTTTTTACGTAATTTTCCTTACAATGGAATAATGAACATTAACTTTACACTGCTTTATAGTGTACAAGTTGGAGCACTCCACACAATGTTTTCGTGACAATGTAACATCTTGCAGGAGAGAAAGGATGTATAGAAAGGCAGTCCCCTTATGCGCGGAGTAGCTTTGGGAGCACTGGCTGAGAACTTTGCGTGCTGATAGCAGACAATTGTTCAGCCTATCCAACATTGTGTGCATAAAAGTTGCTTCTTGGCAATATAGCTTAGAGGGACTAGTGCTACTTCTGCTGGTACAACTGCAACTAGCATGAGCACTCGCAAGAGCACTCACAAGAGCACTTTTCAAGCAGCTCAGAGTGCATCTGTTCAGCCACTTGGATGAACATTCAGGGTGTTGGTTGTCTCAATGTATTATAGTTGACTTCGAAGACATTTACAGTAGCGCTTATGGTTATAATGCTAGCGATAATTTAATACAGTCCAGCATTTCCACAATGAAATAGCCTGTATAAGGAAGGGATAACTGTGTCCTGGTTCTATTGTGAGCATTGTGGTGTGCATCCTTTAAAGCGAAGCGACCTGTATACTGAATAATTTTGGAGGCGCCAAGTACTTCGTTATGAAGGCATTCGACTGTAGTACTTTAGCAGAAAGTGTTTCTAAAGGAAAATATACAATTGAATGTTACAAAGCAATACACAGGTTTTTAGAGGTGCTGTGGTGGAGCCCTCCTGATTCAATTCAACTATATGGGGGTTCTTCAATGTGCACCTAATTGAAGTATACAGAAGTGTTATTGCAAGTCATCCCCTTCGAAATGTGGCCACCAATGTTGGCAGTCGAAATTGCAACTCTGTGCCCTGTAGTGAAATGCCATAGCCATTCTGGTGGGCAGAAAGTGCTTCTAGCCGCTGAAAAGCACCGTTAGGATTTGTTCACATTGGCAACTTGCAGAGGTTGTGCAACCAAGTTGGTTGCATAGCAACCGGTCACAAATGGTCACTTTGGTTGAAAAGCAACTGTTTTGGGTTAGTCGCTCTCTGCTCCATTTTTCACTCACATGACCATGGTCGCAAAGCTGCTGAACCAACCAGCAGTGCAGGAGCAGGACATCTGTATATGGTGTCGCTTATTTCATTTGGTGATGCGGTGTGAGCAGACGTGAATGGCACCAATAGTAAGATATTTTTGCGTGGCGACTGGAAAGTCATGCTAGCCAGTGTGGATATTGGTTGCCATGAGTCATACCTTGGTCACCAGTCGTGATCAGTCATGTGACCTCTGTCAACTGCCGGTGTGACTGCACCCTTGGAGTGATGAACTGCAACATCAAGAGAACCAACATTTGTTGCTAGCTGTAGGAGCGGCATGGTAGCATTACACATGCTAATATGCAGACAAGAAGGTACAGATGTGTTGGTGCATGCATACACAAATACATAGAAGAAATTGAAAGCAAGAAGGAACCAGGATTGTAACAGCAAATCACAAAGCCTAGACTTTTGGTAACCTGCATGTTGCGCCACATTGTTCAAGTTCCTTTGTCAGCAAGAGTGATGGTCACTTAACTGATGCAATTATCCCCCTTTTTTTAATGTGGAAAGCTTCAACGAGCTCGCAGGCCAGCTGCTGGACATGACTGGCCAAAACGACTGCGTCAGAAAAGACAAGAGCTGCATATTCATATATGCCAATGTGTGGCAGATAGGAAGGGTTTTACACTTGTGTACTTGAGGGATGCTGAGTGCCAACATAGCATTAAAAGCTGTAAAAGATCTAGCAAGAAACGTGCATACCCTGTGCCAGTGAGGCGGGAGCCCAGTGCACCTGCCTGTAGCGAAATCTCTACCAGAAGATCAAGTTCCGGGTGGCTGCATTCATAGAGACCGCGGCAGCCTGTGTGACTATCATTCATCAGTTGTGCGAGCTTGGAGAGCTGCTCTAACTGCGACAAGGACTAATGACTTCCTTCGCATACATCCTTGAACTGCCATACTCGGCTTGCTTCTTCGTACACATGAACAGCTCGCTGGTACAGCTGCAGAAATGCAAAAATCATTGCGTATTTGGTTCTTCATTCAGGATATCAATACACAAGGCCAACGTCGCAACAGTGCAAAGAGGTACAGCAGACTCGCAACTCAAACTTGAACTATTTGAAGTTGTGGTTGGCCCAAATGACACAGTTCTGGTTGGTCCAGTATGTTGTCGGTGCTTTTTGAAGTTGCTTAATTTAAGAAAATTGAATAGGAATTGAAGCTTATTAAATCTTGCGGCTTTGCTATAGCAAATAATGCATGAAAGCGGCTGAAAAATACCTTAATTTGGAAATTTCGTGTTATCACAGCCTAACAAACATTGGCTCTTAGATTTCACCACTTTTTCGCCAGTTTTGGAAACTTTGCTTGAATAACTAGAAAGGGGGGACTTGGGAAAATTAAGAAAAGTTGAAATGCAGAAGGAAGACAAGGATGACCAGGACAGATAGGGTTAAGTGCATGTGCCTGTCCTGGTTGCCTGTCTTCCTCTTATACTTCAACTCTGTTGTTATAGAATACCAACTTAGGAACTTGGGAAGCGCGATTTGCTAGACATCCATTAGAAGTTCTTGTGCAGAAGAGAGCTATCTGAGTCCATAAGTTAATTTTATTGTGATAAAACTGTGTCAAAAAGGCAAGAGCTTTGGTGTGTTCCTACCCTGAATGCCCTTTCTTCCTCACCACATCCCGGTGCTATCAGCAATGCTCGTGTCAAGTTTTTGATTGCCCCACATGTCACACAACCTTATGAGTATGCCGATTCAACTTCAGCAGAGAAAATTTTCTCTTGCGCCACTGTCCACAACTTTCGAGTCTTTGGCTGTTTTTCAAGAATACAAAAATGGTACAGTGAACGCATGAACTTTCATTGTCGCTTTGGAATAAAATGAAATGTTTTGGAGTTGCAGTTTGCTGTGGCACCTTTAAAGGAGATGAGTAAAACGAGAACAAGGTGTTCACCTTGTTCTCGTTTTACTCACTGTCTTGCATTTCCATCTGATATCTTCCCCCATTTTCCCTGCCTTTCAAGGAGGTAGTACATATTTTAAAAGTAGGAATTAGCATGAAAGTTCAAACAATACATTCAGTTAACTTATGAGCAACCTTCAAGCAATCACCCTCTAACACATGAAGGGAATTTAGTTGGTTTACTTTTTAAAAATGAATAAATTTATTGAACGATCGCATCTTATTTATTTTTATATTCTTACTTTTTTTTCTAGTTTTGTGCAGATGTAGAATTACAATTTTCCTACCTTTTCTGATCATTGGCCTTTGTTTTATATAATAATGTATTGTGTTGTCATGTCATTGTATATTCGTGTAGAACCTGTAACAGTCGGCTGTAAATGCTTGTCAGGCATAAATGTTGCTCATTACTGCAGGGCCAGAAATTTCAAATGATCTCTGAGACGTCTTTACTGTGTATCGCCCCACTTTTGTTTTGCCAACTGTATGCTGCCATCATTTTTTGGGGGCAGCCATCTTATCAAGCTACTCTGTGCAGCGGCGTTCTGCGGCTGCTCTTCGTTTTTCGTCTCAAAGAAAAATAAAGAAGTAAATGTGCTAGCCTCAAACTCTTGCAGGTGCTTTGTGTTCTTTCCAAGGAAGCACTTCTCAAAATGAGCGTCATCCATGCCAAAGAGTGTAAAAAGTTCATCCCTTGTGTAGACAGCTGGATGCAAAATGTTCTTGGCCAAGGTTCCCATTTCGTGCAAGGGAACCTGTAACAACGACTGGAGTTCTCCGAGCTTGAGTTGCTTCCTCAGCTCTAGACCCCGAGCTTTAGCAATCACCTGAACACAATAAAAGCAAGAAAATAAACATAAGTCAACATGGGATCATGAATTTGCAAGGATGATTTATAAAAGCATGTGGAGGCATGACACGATTTGCAATGAGTTCTGCTGCTAGCTCTGAAGTGGCGTTTTTGCTCCGCTGGAGACAAGTCATGCTTGTATGGCTGATGCAACATCTGGCATTTTACTGATCTATTCGTTGCCTAATGTAGTGCAAAACATCAGATGCTGAACCTTATCGATCAGACAAGCATGCATTCTGACCGGTAGAGTGGAAAAGAGTTGCTCGTGGTTAACCGGTGGAATTTGCTGCTAATTAAAGGAAAAAATTGACATCCACTTTGAATTATAGCACAAAGATACAAAGGAAGCCTATACGGGCTTCTCAGAAAGAAACCCTCGCAGCTGAACAATGCTTTTTTCGGATGCGAGGCTTTCTTTCTGAAGCGACCCGTATAGTTTTCCTTCGTAGCTTCGTACTACAATACAGGTGGATGACAACTTTTTCCTTTCATGTACTTCACCATCGGCATCTGCAGAACTGATTTGCCATATTTGCAGCTAATGTGTAGACCAAATTTGCATTGAAACAACAGTTGTTTAAAACAATACCACATAAGAAAATTATAAAGCTGAAATGCATTTGACTGCATAAAAACATTAAGTTACACTACTTTTGCATGTCCAGTAACAGAGAACTAGCACAACATATTTTTCGTGAAGTGTGCTTCACTTGTTCTACAACATGCTTCAGAATTTCTTGTTCTTTGCAAGCCTCCTTTTTAAAGCCTACAAGGATTGAAATTTGGACAAGTTTGTGAGAATTCATATTCGACTTGGACCACAACAAACACAAGGACACAAGAAAGAAAGGCCAGACAAGACGAGCGCTGCTGTTAGAAGTAGCGCATGTCGTGTCTGGTTTCCTTTCTTATGTCTGCGTTTTTTGCGCTCCAAGTCAAATATGACTCCTTTAAAACCAGATTTATTTCGTGTTAACGGCAGAAAGACTTAAAAATACCTAAATTACTACATGGTGCACACAATAACGTATGCGCGTTTCCATTAACATTCCTTTTCTTTTTGTGTTTTCTCTTTTTCAGCTCCCAGGGGGTTAATATTAATAAACAGGTACACCTAAAATAGGATTCAGCTTATCATTTCACTAAGCTTGCACATTGAGAGGAATGTACAATGTATCAGATAAATCCAGATAATGTGCACAGTCCTACTTTAGTCACAAGAATGGCAGTACGAAACCTGTGCAGCGATGAGGCATTCCACAACATGGATGTTGATATCCGACGTTGCCGTTTTGTTCATTTCCACAAGGCTGTTGGCAACTACAAATGTTGCTCCCTCGGGTAGAGTTATCTTTGTGGTTCTCTGCGGGTTAAACTCAATGAGCCGAGCAGTTTCTGGGAGAGAGAGGAGCAAAAAAAGTGTTACAGGGATCATTTACAGCCTCATACTGAGCACTCTCAGTGGAAGATTTAGCTGAACTTGAGGAAACTGACCTGGTTCAGCAAGGAATGCAATGGCCTGGTCCATTCCTCCTCCCTGGTTGCCAATATACCTGTCAGATGCAGCACACAATGATGCCAGCTTCATCTTTGGTACAGCAACAGCCCTGAATTTTATCATCAAATTGTTGAATCAGTTTGAGGAAGCTGGGGTACGTCAAAGACAGATCATCAAGTGAAAATCACAGAAGTGACGAAGTTTAATGCATCACAATTACATCACCTGCGTGCTTCACTGCACATGTAGTAGCTCGATCTCTCATCTACCTTGATCTCGTGTACCAACTACACCCCCCTTGTGTCTGCAGATTTTCTCAACTCACCACTTTACCCGAGTATTTATGGTGCCAACTTTGCTTCGATTTCCTAGGTGTGAAACCCATTGTACTGGCAATCTATTTTATGTATGGGGCTTCCAGCTCAAGTCTTTTCCCGAGCAATTTTTGACTACAGTATTTTCACATTTACCCTATAATCCAGCCCCCTCTATTTCTCTTTTAACACTGTACTTTCCATCTTCCATTACATTGCTTGTTGTGCTATCCCGTTTCCTTTCGAGCTCTTTCATTTGTTTCTAAGTTTTGGCTTCATAGCTATGACGAACAAACAAATGCCATACTTTCTTTTTCAGACATGCTGCAAGCTTGGAAGTACTCATACAAATGGCACGATCATTTCTTATTCTCCAGGAAGGTATTCTGCAAGTGCGCGCTAAATGTACTGTCCATTTCAGCTTCCACTGATTAGATAGAGCTCGAAGTCGGTATTGCAGGAGCTAATCACCACCACCAATTCTCAAGCTCTATCCATTCAGCGCATACTGGAAGTACGTCTTTGTCTCGCTCAACTTAGACCTATCATGGCCTAAACTGGTCAAATTATTTGCATCTGCTCTTACTCATTACTTACAGTTGCTAACTTCATGTTGTGAGGAGGAAGTTAGCGACCAATTATATTGTTACGGGGTTTAGATTAGCTTAGAGCTTTGTTCGGCAAACCCGTCGGCCGCCAATGTGCTGCGAAGAAGGACCTTGGGACCCGTGTACAGACGTCCACTGAATCTTACGTGGCGTATATCCAGGAAGTCCTCGCTCTTTGCCGCAAAGTAGATAACAATATGGCAGAGGCAGACTAGGTCAGCCACGTCTTAAAGGGCATCGCGGACGACGCGTTTAACCTGCTTGTTTATAAGGACATCACAACGGTCAATTAGATAATCCACGAATGTCGCCGCTTTGAAGACGCGATGAGTCCCCGCATAGTTCGACAGTTTACTCGTCTACCTAATACCGCAGCTTCGTCGACGTGCGAAGACATTTGTCCACCGCGTGAGTCCACCTCCAGCGAGAACGTCGTACGTATCGTTCGGCGAGAAATCGAAGCAGTGTTTCCTTCCACGCCAGTCACGCAGTGCTTTGACGATTCTCGGCCGCTTGTGTCCCTCATTCAGTCGGTCATTCGCCAAGAACTTGCCAATGTAGGTCTTCCATCCATCTGCTCCGCCAGCCGTCCTGACTTTGCTTCGTCTGCTGCCTCTGCCCCTGTTCACCGGAGCCAATACGGCCCATATCCGAGCTATCGCAACCCGGCCGAATGGCGCACCCATGACGATAGACCCATCTGATTTTACTGTGGACGTGTGGGCCACATCTCTCGCCACTGTCGAAGTTCCTGGCCAGCCCACTCACGACCAAGCTTTCCCGCCTACCGCCGCTCCCCACTGAATCCTCGCCCGCCATCACTCTCCACCGAGGTTGAAGACGCACCTGACAACGCTCGAGCCACCGCGACCAGCCGATCGCCATCACCACATAGTCGCCGCTCCCGTTCGCCCCAGCTGCGTCGCTCTCCATCCCCAGCTTACCGTCGCCGTTCTCCGACGGGAAACTAACTGGGGCAGCTCCTGGAGGTGACGCTGCTCTAGAACACCGGCCTGAAATTCCTCTGCTGACCCTGCCTACTAATCGGAACCTTCTGGACGTGGACGTGAATGGTTTGCCCGTTACAGCACTCATCGACACTGGAGCCCAAATTTCCATCATGAGTGCGGAGCTTCGAACGCGCTTGAAAAAAGTACTTACCCCTGCTCCGACTCGACTGCTCCAGGTCGCCCATGGTGCAACTCCGGCTCTGCTTGGAATGTGTACTGCTCGTGTCAGTGTCGCCGGTCGCCATACGTCCGTTTTGTTTAGAGTGCTTGAACATTGCCCTCATAATGTGATTCTCGGACTCGACTTTTTGTCTGCCCATTCTGCTCTGATTGACTGTTCCGCCGGTGTTGTACAACTTGACCTACCCCGCACCTCCACCAATGATGTTACGGGTAGGAAAAAGCGTTCGTCTATTTACAAGTGGCTTTTAATGGCTGAGCCAACAAGCGTAGAGCATCGATACTGTTAAACACTTCTTCGTCGTCTCTAAGACCACCATCAGCGTCGTCTTCTTGCCACATTACCGACTGCGACAATATGTTCCATTTTGTCAGAATAAATTTCATGTATGATAATATATAAGGCTTACTTCAGATCAAAGTTTCAACAATGTATTGCAAATTATGTACAAAATCACAGTACACTAGGCATGTTTATCGATAGTTAGGGTCCTTCGTTTTTGGCTCATCATCATCATCCTATTTTTCTATGTCCACTGCAGGACGAAAGTCTCTCCATGCGATGTCCAATTACCTATGTCTTGTGCTAGTTGATTCCAACTTGCGCCTGCAAATATCTGTATTTCATCACCCCACCTCGTTTTCTGCTGTCCTCGACTGCACTTCCCTTCCCTTGGCACCTATCTTGTAACTCTAATGGTCCACTGGTTATGTACCCTACGCAGTACATGGCCTGCCCAGCTCAATTTTTTTTCTTTTAATGCCAACTAGAATGTCGGCTATCCCCATTTGCTCTCTTATCCACACCGCCCTCTTCTTGTCTCCTAATGTTTTTGGGTAAAACCCAATAATTGTCCGTTTTTGCACTCCGAATAAGTTTTCTGAAAATTAAGTTAAACCCAATTTCTCACCAAAGTGCATTCCCTCAAGGATGAGTTTAAAGAACATCTGCTAGAATGAAGCCCTCAGAAGAGCAATGATGTGCTTACCTACTAGCAGGGCGCCACTGCTCACTATACAAACCTAGCAAATACAGCACTGACGTTGCTCTGCATTGCGAGCGATAGCTATGATCTTGAGAGGACATTTTCCCTACTAAGCTACGTTCACACCCCTGACTTGTCTAGGATGGATGCAACAATGGTCAAAATGCAAATTCTAATGTACATCAACAAGGACATGAAATTACAATTTTATCATACCTTTTGCAAAGCATGCCCATGTGCACTATTCGTTGTTCTCCCTACCTTTCATTTATCATTGGCTCTCTCTCTCTCGCTCTCTTTTTTTCCCTTTGTCAAAAGAACTGTGGAGAACAAATCAAGCAAGGAAACGACAAGCATGCCTCTATTTCTTTTTAATGCAATTACCATGCTTTGGCAACTTCACGCCCTTTTCGGTATGATGTTCGTGTCTAACCTCTTTCAAGCCAATTTGGGTCACTGGATATGCTCCACTGAGTATGTGCCCAAATAGACAACCCAAGTCACTGAGTATGTGCCCGAACAGACAACCTGGGCCATTGAGTGTGTGTAACTGGGCACGTGACACTAAATAGGTACGTGTGAACATTCTCGGCCAATCCTCTAGAATGGTTATGTGCTGCTTGGTAGGTGCCCGAATAGACAAGCAAAACAAAAGGCAAGAAGTCAGGAAGTGGGTAATAGTTAATTGAAGAAATTAGCTGCAGATAATTGAAATAGTCGGCATCAAAAGCAGCCAAGTGCGGAGAAAGAAGTGAAGAGAATGGGACCAGTGCGTGCATCCAGCAACGAGCGTTGAGCTACATAAAGTGAAGTTACCTACACAGAAGTGAAGAATTTGGAAATGTGGTGCGTCGCTGCATTGCTTTAATGCTAATTCCCCTAACGTCAGCATTCAGTGTGAAATAGGCTCAGGCACAATTTTTGCTAATGTGTTTTGTTCAAAAAGTACTAATAATGCTTGCCAGTGAAGCTTTGCATAAATAAGCCCGTCACATGACTTGCAAGCAGTGCCCTTTGCTATTACATGTTCCTGTGAATGATTTCAATGGTTTAAATAAAATGATTCTGTCGCTAATTGTTTGCGAAAGTTAACAGGAGAATCCCAAACCAACAAAAACCCAGGTTACTCCCCAGTTTTCCTCTTTATATATGACACTTGATTTCAACCCCAAAAATTATATATATATATATATATATATATATATATATATATATATATATATATATATTGTCGCAGCACTTCGTGACTGAGGCAGAGAAAGAGGAAGTAGAGTGTGCGCGCGTGTTCTCGTTACGGTCAGGATATTGGCAAATTCCCATGCACCCCTCAGACAAGGAGAAGACTGCCTTCGTGACACCTGACGGTCTCTTTGAGTTCAACGTTATGCCCTTTGGCTTATGCAACGCTCCAGCGACATTCGAGCGATTTATGGAAACCGTGCTCCGCGGACTCAAATGGGAAATTTGCATGTGCTATTTAGACGACGTCATTATCTACGGCCGGACATTTCACGAGCACAATCAGCGCCTGTCGATCGTTCTTGACTGTATCCAGCAAGCTGGCCTTATTTTAAACTCGAAGAAATGTCATTTCGGTGAGCGTCAAGCCCTCGTACTAGGCTTTCTGGTCGACAGAGACGGCATACGACCAGACCCTGAAAAGATAGCAGCGGTTCGCGACTTCCAACAGCCACAAACGGTGAAAGATCTGCGAAGCTTTTTGGGCCTTTGCTCATATTTCCGGCGCTTTATCAAGAATTTCGTACAGCTTGCCTCTCCCCTCACTTCTCTCCTTCACAAAGACACCCCATACTCGTGGACTGCTGACTGCGACTCGGCGTTTCAACAGCTGAAATTTTTGTTGACTTCTGGACCGGTACTGCGGCATTTTGATCCGGAGGCGTCAACTGAGCTGCACACTGACGCCAGCGGTGCGGATATTGGCGCTGTGCTTGTTCAGCTCTGCGATGGCCGTGAGCATGTCATTGCCTACGCTAGTCGGACACTTACAAAAGCGGAGAAAAACTACACCGTTACTGAACTCGAGTGCCTAGCAGTCGTATTCGCCATTCAGAAGTGCCGTCCGTATCTACATGGCCGCGCATTCGCGATAGTGATTGACCATCATTCACTCTGTTCGCTGGTTGGACTGCGTGACCCGTCTGGTCGGTTGGCCCGCTGGGCTTTGCGCCTTCAAGAGTACAGCTTTTCCGTTAAATACAAGAGCGGACGCTGTGACACGGATGCTGATTGCCTATCCCATCTCCCTTCGCCGCATGCCAAAGCTGAAGATGACGACTTCGAGGACTACCTAGTTTCCATCTCATCCGACTTTCCAGACCTGCGTACCTTCGAGAGCGAGCAACGTTGCGACCCTACCTTGAAATCCCTACGGGCAGCTGCACGTGAGCCAGCAGGAACAACACCGCTTACTTTTCGTAATGGTTTGCTGTACAAAAAAAAATGACTAGGCTAATGGTCCCCCATTGCTTCTAGTTGTGCCCGAAAACCTGCGCCCTGCTGTCCTTCGTTCCATGCATGACGATATCACGTCCGGGCACCTTGGCTTTGCACGCACACTACACCGACATAGAGATTTTTTTGGCCCAAGCTCTGGAAAACAACGAAACAGTATGTCGCCAGCTGTACTGTTTGCCAGCGCCACAAGCAACCGACGATGGCCCCAGCAGGCTATTTACAACCAGTTAGGCCACCGACGTTACCGTTTGAAAAAGTAGGCATCGACTTGCTTGGCCCGCTCCCAAAGACGTCAGCTGGCTACCGCTGGATTATAGTATGCGTAGATTATCTTACTCGCTACACGGCAACGGCGGCACTTGCATCCGCCACTGCAGCAGATGTCTCTTCATTTTTGTTGCATCACGTCACACTCCGTCACGGCGCTCCCCGGGTTGTCATCAGTGACCGTGGACGGCAATTCACCGCCGACGTCGTTGAAGAACTTTTACGGCTTTGTGGTTCTGCATATCGTCATTCCACTCCTTACCACCCGCAAACCAATGGCCTCACGGAGCGGACGAATCGAACCCTTACCAACATGTTATCAATGTATGTCGCTGCTGACCACAAGAATTGGGACGCCGTCTTACCTTTTGTAACTTACGCGTACAATAGTGCCAAGCACGAAGTTACTGGATATGCGCCGTTCTTTTTGCTCTACGCACGCGTTCCCCAGAGCTTTCTGGACACTATTCTACCTTGATCGTGCCAAGAAGATCCTTTTATCGCCCAAACTCTGTGTCGTGCTGAGGAAGCACGTCGACTGGCGCATCTTAGGACGTTGTCCTCACAAGGCCACTGCAAGATTCGCTATGATGCGCGGCATATCCCCGTCAGCTTTACTCCCGGTGATTATGTTTGGTTGTGGACACCTGTTCGCAAAAAGGGATTGTACCGCAAGTTCCTCGCCACTTACACGGGACCATTCGTTATACTCAGTCGCTTGAGTGATGTGAACTATGTCGTCGCTAAAGTGACGGCAAGTAATCGGCGTTCACGTGCGACGCAAGTTGTTCACGTAGCCAGACTCAAGCAGTGCCATCACCGGTCCCTTTGACTCGCTCAGCGAGCTTCGTCTGCCCCCGGGGAAAATGTCACAGCACGGCGTGACTGAGGCAGAGAAAGAGGAAGTAGAGTGTGCGCGCGTGTTCTCGTGGTACCCTGCGCCGGCTGCGCCTGGCCTGTAGCTTCCATCTCGGACCTTGTCTCACCTTGTCAATAGACATCATTCGTAACTATATATATATATATATATATATATATATATATATATATATATATATATATATATATATATATATATATATATATAATATGTAATATTGTACAGGAGATTTATTAGGGTTCGTAGCGACCGCCGGTTCTACGATGCACCGAGCAGTTCCCGAGCTCGAGCTTCTGCTGCGGGCTTGATGCTGCCGATGCTGCGGACCCAGTGCGCACGTTCGTTATCTTCCTTACAATGGCCCCGCGGAAATAAAGGAGCCATCCTGGCGACTTAGTTTTCTGGAAGGGCGGTAGAATGGCGATACGGCTTGAGACGCTGAACATGAACGACTTCGGAGCTACGACGTCGCATGTCGGACGGCGGCGTCAGCGGCTCAATCAGGTAATTCACGGGTGATGTTCTCTCGAGAACGCGGTATGGCCCGTCGTACTTCGTAAAGAGTTTTGAAGCTAGCCCAGGCGTGCGGTGGGGCACTAACAACCAGACGAGAGCGCCCGGGAGAAAAGTGGGAGTCGAGTTCTGGGCATCGTGAACGGCTTTTTGACGGTTCTGGTCGTCCGAGGTGAATCGACGGGCCAGCTGGCGACATTCCTCGGCGTGTCTGGTGGCTTCCGAGATCGGCAGGCATCCGGATGGGTCTGGTCGGTAGGGCAGAATGGTGTCGATTGTGTGCGAAGGATGACGGCCGTAAAGAAGGTAAAAGGGTGAGAATCCTGTAGTGGCCTGAGTCGCGGTGTTGTATGCATAGGCGACAAACGGAAGAACGAGGTCCCAATTACAGTGATCAGGTGAAACATACATGGCGAGCATGTCACCAAGAGTTCGATTAAAGCGTTCCGTGCTACCGTTAGTCTGTGGGTGATAAGCAGTGGATTTACGATGAACAATATCGCATTCAGCAAGCAGTTCTTCGATGACTTCAGATAAGAAGGCGCGGCCCCTGTCGCTTAAAAGTTCACGTGGACCGCCATGACGAAGGAGAAAACGGTGAAGTATGAAATTGGCGACTTCCTGCGCTGTAGCATTTGGTAGAGCAGCGGTCTCCGCATAACGGGTTAAGTGGTCTACCGCAACGATTATCCACCTGTTGCCGGTAGGAGTCAACGGAAGTGGCCCGTAGAGATCTATGCCCACGCGATCAAAGGGTCGGGATGGGCATTGCAACGGCTGGAGTTCACCGGCGGAGTTGTGCGGTGGCGCTTTACGGCGTTGGCACTCACGACAAGAGCGGACGAATGTTCGAACAAAATTGTACATTCTTCGCCAGTAATAGCGGTGTCGAAGTCTTTCGTAGGTTTTGAAGACTCCCACGTGGCCACACTGCGGGTCGACGTGGAACGAGGAGCAGAGCTCTGATCGCAAGGTTCTCGGAATGACGAGTAACCAGGTGCGTCCTTCTGGGGCATGGTTGCGTCGATATAGTAGCTGGCCGCGAATCGCAAAATGAAGCACTTGGCGCCGAAGCGTACGTTACGCTGGAACTTTCGACGTATCCGAGAGAAGGTCGAGCAGAGATGCAGTCCAGGGATCATTACGCTGTGCAGCAGCGATAGTGTCAACGTCCAGAGAGGATTATGTGCTCTCGCAGGAAGAGTCGTGACTGGCCATCCGGGGAAGCGGTGATCGGGATAGCGCGTCAGCATCGGAGTGCTTTCGCCCGGAAAGGTAAACCACGCGAATGTCATATTCTTGGATTCGCAATGCCCAGCGGGCAAGGCGGCCGGATGGATCTTTGAGCGTCGACAGCCAACATAGTGCGTGGTGGTTGGTCACTACGTCAAACGATCGGCCGTATAAATATGGGCGAAACTTGCCAAGCGCCCACACAATGGCCAAACACTCCTTTTCTGTTACGCTGTAATTTGTTTCCGCCTTGGTTAACGTGCGACTCGCGTATGCGACGACGTATTCTGTGTGGCCAGGTTGACGCTGTGCCAACACAGCGCCAAGGCCTACACCGCTTGCATCGGTATGGATTTCGGTTGGCGCTTGAGGGTCAAAATGGCGAAGAATGGGTGGCGTCGTGAGAAGACAGCGCAAGGTTGCGAAGGCATCGCCGCAGGCTGGAGACCATGATGAGAGATCTCTAGCGCCACCAAGGATCTGCGTGAGAGGCGATATAATTGACGCAAAGTTGCGAACGAATCGTCGGAAGTAAGAGCAGAGGCCGATAAAGCTGCGTAGCTCTTTCATAGTAGTAGGTTTTGGGAACGCAGTAACAGCACGTAGCTTCTCGGGATCCGGGCGAATGCCCTCCTTTGACACGACATGACCTAAAATTGTGAGCTGACGAACAGCAAATCTATACTTCTTCAGGTTAAGTTGCAACCCGGCGTTGGTCAAGCAAGTGAGTACGTGCTGGAGGCGGAGCAGGTGCGTTGCGAAATCAGGGGCGAACACCACAATGTCGTCAAGATAGCAAAGACAGATTTTCCATTTGAGGCCACGTAGAACATTATCCATCATTCTTTCGAACGTAGCAGGAGCGTTGCAAAGTCCGAAAGGCATGACGGTGAATTCATACAAGCCGTCTGGTGTAACAAAGGCAGTTTTGGGGCGATCGGCCTCTGCCATCGGAACCTGCCAGTAGCCTGACCGCAAATCCAGCGAAGAAAAGAACTCGGCTCCCTGTAAACAGTCCAGAGCATCATCGATGCATGGTAATGGGTAGACGTCCTTCAGCGTGATCTTATTTAATCGTCGAAAATCAACACAGAAGCGGATGCAACCGTCTTTTTTTTTTGTGTGTGTGTGACGAGGACCACGGGAGAGGCCCATGGGCTTTGGGAAGGTTGAATGACGCCTCGACGGAGCATGTCATCGACCTGGTCTGCAATGACGCGACGTTCCGTAGTGGACACGCGATATGGTCTTTATCGCAGCGGTGAGTGAAAGCCAGTGTCGATGTAATGCTCGGCCGTCGATGCACGGCCAAGAGATGGTTGCGCAACGTCGAAAGAACGGCGGAAGTGCTGAAGGAGTGCGAGAAGTTGAGATCGCTGCGAAAGCGTCAGATCTTCGGCGATGAATGGGCTGAACACGCCAGTCCATGTTGAGTCGGGTACGGAGAGGGCACTCAGTTCATGGACGGCAGCAGAAGGCACTTCGTCGAGGATCGAGACAATTCGTGTTGAATCGACCGACTCGACGTAACCAAGGCATTCGCGGCGGAGCAGTGGTAGTGGCGATGAAAGGTGATTGTAAATGGGCATCGTGCTGACACCGGCGGCAAGGTCAAGAGCTGCAAAGGGCAAAGGAAGCGGAAGGAAGCGCTAAGGAAGCGCTTTGCGGGTAACAATGTGATGAGAGGGCATGAAGAAGACCGTCCCGTCGGATATGATACTACAGAAGACTGGTACGAAAGCTGAAGAGCGCGGAGGAATACAGATGTCTTCTTTCACGACAATTTTAGCGGCAAGATGAGCATCGACGGAGGCCAGGTCACCAAGGTGGAAAAGTTCAATCTCAGCCCGAGCGCAATTGATGAGGGCATTGTGGCGTGAGAGAAAATCCCATCCTAGAATAACGGCGTGGGAGCACGATGAAATAACTATGAATTCAATCGTGTACAAAACGTCCTGTATCGTCACACGGGCAGTACAAGCAGCGGTAGGGCGAATGGGTTGAGCACTCGCCGTTCGGAGCGACAATCCAGGCAGAGCCGTCGTCACCTTACGAAGCTAACGGCACAATCTTGCATCCATAACTGAAATAGCGGCACCGGTATCGACGAGGGTGACTGTAGCGATATCTTCGATAAACACATCAATGACATTGGCAGGTAAAGGAGGAGGACTTCGGCATGTCGACACTTGCGCAGTTCTTGCCTCAGGAACTGCGTCGTCTAGTTTCCCTCTTCGTTAGAGACGGGCCGTCGACGCATAGGGGAAAGCGATCGGCGACGTGGGGAGGGTGACCGGGGGCGTTCGAAGCGAGGACGGCGATCAGTCTGGGAGCGAGCTGGTGATGGGTCGAAGGGTCCGTAAGGCGCATTTGAATCAGGCGGCACATAGGGAGCGCGGCGATCGCCATCGAACGCCTGCGATCGGCGGCGGCAGAACCTGGCGACATGACCTGGATACCTACAGGCGAAGCATATAGGCGATTGTCCGGCGTACGCCACGGGTTAGTGACGGCAGTAGTGGTCCAGGGGACGGGAGGGGGAGGGCGTTCCACCGGCTGCTGGAAGCGGCGCATGGGCACAGTGCTAGGGGCCATTGCAGCAACCGTAGCATAAGTGAGTGGTATAGTCGCGACATCTTGCTGGTGAACAGCCGGCAGCGCTTCCGCGACCTCTTCATGGATCACGTTACGGAGATGAGACGGCAAAGTGCTGGCAGACTCCTGAGTAACGGACACCACAGAGATAGCTGTCGTGCAACTTCTTCGCGGACGAAATCCTTGATTTGGGTTATCAGGGAGGCTTGTTCCTGGCCGGTGGTCAGGCTGCAGAGTGACGTCGCATTTGGTGTGGGATGTCGCCTTGTCAAAGCTCGCTGCTTACGCAACTCATCATAGCTCTGGCACAAGCTGATGACGTCGCCAACAGTGCGTGGGTCCTTGGCCAGAAGCATCTGGAACGCGTATAATCATCGATTCCCTTCATGACGTGCTTGATCTTTTCCGCTTCCGTCATGGCAGCGTTCACGCGCCTGCACAAATCTAGAATGGCTTCTATATAGCTGGTGAATGTCTCACCCGTGTCCTGTGCGCGTGTACGCAAACGCTGCTCGGCTCGGAGTTTCCTGACGGCGGGTCGGTCAAATACTTCTGTAATCGAAGTCTTGAACGCCGGCCACGTTCGGATATCCCTCTCATGATTTCTGAACCAGAGACTGGCCACGCCCGCGAGATAGAATGACACGTAAGCCAGTTTATCTGGGTCATTCCATTTGTTATGAACGCTCACCCGCTCGTAGAACGACAGCCACTCTTCAACGTCGTTGTCGTCGGTTCCGCTGAAGATGGGAGGCTCCCGTTGGCGAACGGTGCCAGGGCAAGGGACGGGTGGCGGTGGAAGAGTCTGCTGGTCGGCGTCCGGCATGGCAGAGGGTAGCGTCCGAGAACGGAGTTCCAGGATGGTAGAGTGGAACGTTACCCAGCACGGCTCCACCACTTGTAAAGGAGATTTATTAGGGTTCGTAGCGACCGCCGGTTCTACGATGCACCGAGCAGTTCCCGAGCTCGAGCTTCTGCTGCGCGCTTGATGCTGCCGATGCTGCGGACCCAGTGCGCACGTTCGTTATCTTCCTTAGAATATATATATATATATATATATATATATATATATATATATATATATTTAAAGCCAGGAAATGCATAACCGTATCTATAATAGATCACTTTATACAAAAGAAAATTTTGTATTTACATGACAGGTGCATTCTTACTGCTTCCATGCAACAACAGTGCAGCAATCAGAGAAACATTGATGATTTACTTGTTTGCCTGTAGTGTAGCAAGCGCAGCAGCGCAGACCAATGCACTTGAGCTTGACAAACCCGCCGACGGTGGAACGGTGCCATGAACCATGACATCCCAGCCAGGCAGAGGAACACCTAGTTCACAAGCTCCTGTGTCTTCTACAGCTCCTTTGACTTCACACATAAAATAGTGATGCCAGCAGGGTTGAACATCGTATATCTTCAGACCATTCATGGGCCATACAATGTTGCAGTTGACCATATTGGTCAACTGCAACATTGTCGTGTCGTTGCGTCCGCAGGCCAGTAAAATGTCCTGTTGAACTGCCATTGGTAGAACAGCATATCCACTCAATGTGCTCGCCAATCAGGTTAACCCGTCCAGGCGCCCTGACGTGAAACTCAGTATCACTGCCAGATGTTGCGCGGTACTTCGAGCGGATCAGCTCGAGGCACTCACGATAGCCTTGGTCACAAACGTCAGCTAATTGCACCCGTGGCGGGCATTGGGCTGCGTGCCTGCATAAGGTTTGTGTCAGGTTTCAGAATTTTTTTTCTCATGCGACAAACACAGCTTATCTGTCTGCATAATGGCTGCAGTCGTACTGACGCAACCAGCAAAGCTTATGTATGTATATATATAAAAAATATCCGGGACAAGTACATTTAGCAACCAATGTCACACGGGTATTTTTGAAAGCCGAGCTTGATCGGGATAAAATTTTGCGATGGCGATTGGCTCCCTTGCGCAAGCTATTGCTAGGAAGCCAACTGGGAAATTCGATTGCGATAGGGCTCGATCGCAAAGTGTCTGAGTGAAACCGCGATCACAACAACTTTGGCAAGATACACATATAACGATAAGTGTACTATACGAACTTCAGTCATAGCGCATCGCGCTTTAATGGTTTTACAAATCTTCTAATGCGCTGGGCAGTTATTTCTGCGTAATGCGTTCATCGGTATTCCTGATAAATAATATACAAGCGCACATAACGGACAACGCCTTTGCTATGGAATCAGGGGGAACTCGCGACGATCCCTTAAAGAAAAATCTGGGCTAATACAACAGGAAAAGCATTACGGTTTCTTGTGCAGGTATATTAACGCGGTTCCTTGAACTGGACAGAAATAGTCAGCAAAGTACTTACACCGGCTCTCCCATGATATAGCTTTGATACGTCTCCAATCGATCGAATGCGCGTTAGGCTTTCCCCGTATTTTGACGGGGACAGAAGCGTTGTCACCTCGCCCTCGACTACTTCAACCCTTGTCTCTGAACACTTCAGTGAAATCTAATCATGCCAGCTGCTTCCGACGACGTGCGGATAACGTAACGATCTGCTAGACTTGGTAGTCAGGTGAAATGATTTTATACATTTTCTACATTCGGCTTTGTGACTCTTATGAAAGGTCAGTTACGTATAAAACACTTCTTTTTAAGCACACGGGGAATAATAAACGAGTATCGCCACCGGATGCAACCGCACTCAAGTTCGTACCAAGCCGTAGCTATGCCGCACCGTTATTTGGGTTTTTACCAGTAGCAACCGGCACACCGGCATTTGTCACCATGGTTGGTGGACTTGCCGTAGCTTGCGCTGTGTTTAGCGCAGTACGGCGAAACGAACCGCGCGAACGGAGCTACTGAGGCTTTATCGCTTTATCTTGTAGCAGAGGCGGCAACGGGGAGTGTTTCTACCTGCCTCTGTTGCCTATGTGCCCTAGGCACTCGTTTTTGCAGCTTGTAAATAAGACGCATGTCGTTAACGGAGCTCGCTAAAAGTAAATGTGAGAATTCATCCGCTCTCCAACTACTCAGCTGGACGCCAGTACAGCCCGGTACTACGGCGACTAGACGACCGTAATGCTTGAACTTTAGTTCCAGCTCTTAATCAGCCATGCGGGGGACCTGTCGTAAAGAGCCGATGTGCCCTTTGGAAAGCAGCCGCATCAGGAACGAACTGGGACTATCATGAGCATTTGATCCGTAAGTTTTGAATGTGGTTTCGGCATGCGTACCGCTTGTTAAATTTACAAGTGTATTGCTGGCAAGCGCTGCTTTTAGTCAAAATGACGTTAGTTCGACTTGTCCAATTTCGAAACTGCAGGTTGTTTTTTGGCTTCAGATGAATCGGATCTATGTCTTTTTCTTTTGTACACCCGCTAGCCTCTATAGTTTATTCATTTCACAAAATGCACGTTGCTAAATATGCGGTTAAACGAATGGACAGTACCAACTTCAAATTGACAACTCGGCAAGTTGGTACACTTGCACTATGAAGAAAGCAGTGTGAAAGGTGGTACAAAAAGCGGAGAAAACGCCTGTACTGTTCTTGTTTCTGTTTCCTGGACTTTATACCACCTTTTGCGCTGCTTTCTTCATAGCTCGAGATATTAACTCTGCTTGGAGGTTTCATATCCCGACGTGCGTCCACGTGCTGCATACTGATGCTTCGTTAAAACTGGATAGCCGCTACTGTTGACCAGCGTTATAAAGAGATACGTCATCGTGGGCAAGGTTTTCATTAAGGTGTGTAGTTTTATTACTAGGCAACTCAAAATCATAATGTAACTGCTCGAAGGAAGCAGCATAGTTGGAAACTGGGCTGTGGTTCTACAAGGTCGCACAAATATGCAGTTTTCCTTTTTTTTTTTTTTGTCTAGATTTTAAGGTTACGCGATTTTGCCAAGATATTGTTCGTTGCCGCTTTGTGCATTTGTCTATAATAAAATAAATACTTTCAAGAGTGGAGTTAGCATAAAGGGCTTCGTATTCGAACCCACAAAATCACTGTCTGCGCGGTCAGCAGTTCTGACTTCGGTTTCGAGAATTTGTCTTACTTAACTAGTTATCTTGAAATGTTTAGGTTGTAGGTAATGTTTCCAAGTCGTGGGACATCTTCCACCAGAAGTAGCAACAGTGATCGTTCTTGAGTAGCGAAATAGATCCAATTAAATCCGGTATGCCTAAACATTCATGGAGCCGCTGTTCCGTATAGTTTCGAAATTCAGAGCACCTTGGGCGGCCAGCTCTATTCGGGCTTGCAGCCGCTGGTTCGAAAGACTATTGCAAATACGGACATCCCTCGGAATTACATAGGCGACCTTGCAAAGAGCCTTCTGATTATCACATTACAGGCAAAACTAAAAGAAACTTAAGCAGCACTGGTTGAAAGATCCTTCGTTCAAGAGCAGGCTTACACCAGTAAAAGGCGACGATGCGGCCGTAGCTTCACATCCTTTTATGTCATCGGTGTGTATTTGGCGAGTAAGGACATGCCCGTCTATAGCAAACTAAATATCGAGTATTTGTCTTACTTAGCTAAGTATGATCCCTACATTCATATGTGCAACGGAAAGTTGTCACTGTTCATTTATGGATTGCGTTACTGGAGTAAGGTAACAAAATGTTTGAAATTGTGAAAGGCTGGAAACGAGAGCTCTACGTCTTATGTTTAGAATAGAAACGTTTCGTCAAGGTATTTTACACGTTATTTGAATGTTTCTCCATACCGCCGGCCCACTCAGCGGTATATGCCGAATTCAGTGCGGACTGCTTGAGGTCTGCTAGTCGGGTGCACCTTACTTTTATTTTAGCTCAGCTTTGAACGAACTTATAATAACTGTAGGTACTCTGAAAATGATCTTTAGATGTATAAACATGTATAAAATTGATCAACTTCGCTGTCTAAAAAAAATATTATGGATAACTCTAGTGATGTGGAAAATAAAAAAAAACAATGTTTGGCCTCAATACGCAGTAGTTGTAGCAATCTGGCCACGCTGCAAACAACTTAATTGAATCACACCTTGACACAGGGTGCGCATAGGTGCCTGTTCTGCACGCCTGCTCGTATATTATATAGGCCGTGTCTTGTGTGACCGGGGCACAGCAGACGAAAGGTGACCAAAATGTCTACGTTCACCCATGACGTCACGTGCGCTATAACCCATGATGTCACATCCGTTCATTTTCATGGCGTCTTACGGGCCGGTTGCGTTGCGAAGCGGTCCTTATTCCGTGCCCACTTAGAGCGTGAGTAATTGATACTTCCACGCTATATGCGTGTAATAACAGATTGAGGCTGTCAGCTGTTCGATGCGTTACTGCTAGGTACCTTGCGCGCATATTTTGCCTCCTGGCCGCGTCAAATTGCAGCTGCTCATGTGAATTGCCTCCGTCAGGATTGTCAGTGCGTGCACAGAACTATTCAGTAGTCTGGTACAGTGAAGGATCCGCGAAAGAACGAGGACGTAAGAAAACGCTGGCATGACGAGCTGCTCCATCAGGTCGTGTTACATCGCGCTTTCTTTCTAAGACCATCTCGCTCGAGCGAGGTGGTGTTAGGACAGCATTACTACAGCTTTTTTACAGCTTTTCTGCAGCTCATTTAATCATCACATGCATTCTTTTAATAAGACAAATGGCATCGCTGCGCGGAAGAGCGTCGCTTGAAGTTTCCCAACAAGAGCCAGTGCCGCAATGCCTGCTGCATACACGCTTACCTTTCCTAACGCAATCAAGACGCGGCACCAGCTCTGCTACTGCGTGATACAGGGTCACTATGATAAGAAAGTTAAAAAGAACAAGCGAAATTAATGCAGAAAAATGTGGTCTAACGTTGCCAAGCATGATAAACGGACCTGCCTCGCTAGATAAGTTGAATAAATCGGCGTCCCGAAGTCGGCTTCGCCCCAGTAGACTGGTGTTACGCGGTGAAGCGCACCCAACAGTATTGCAGTGAAGAGTGACTGTTTTCCCGCGACATATATAATATGTGTTCCTTAATGATGTGCGCGTGCACCCGCCGTCTCCTGTTACAATACGCGCGCCAAGGCGCCTAATAAGTGTACTGGCAGGCCTTCAGCGCTATTTCAGATGTGGCTGTGATGCTTTGAACCATTGGTTTGTCGACCTCGTAAGCCAGTTAATGTTTACACGGCCATTTTTTTGAACAGTTGATTTCTTCCATAATAGCTATGTAATTTCGTAGTTTCCTGTCCAACTGCTTTGGTCATATGAGAGTCAAGATGTTCTCTTTAGCCGAGCGCAGTTTTCGAAAGCGAACGACGCTTTTGCATCAGCATATAGTGCCGTCGCCCATTTACAGTCAATAAACGTCATTTTGTATGTCACTGAGAAACCACCGAACGCGGGGAACTCACTCGCACGCGGGGAACTGCATAACTAGCCATAGGATTAGCGTGCCTCTTGGGAAGCTGCTTTGCATCAAAGGCCAGGCACCCTTGCTATGCTTCACCGCAAAACATTTGGTATGTCTAACCGCTTAACATATTTGTACTACGGTGAAGCTAACCTAACGGAACCGAATTTCGCAAGGCTTTTTAGACTCCTGCATCTTTACCAGCCACTACCAAACGCTTGTCGGTACGTCTCTTGGCAAAGGTCCAGCTAAATCTCTCCAGTTGGGACTGCGGGAGACTCACATACATGAAAACTGCCAAGGAAAGCAGTTGCCCTGATGAAGGCAAGCTCCCCTGTCGAAACATTTGCACCAGCCTGTTCGACCACCGTTATCACCGCAACATATTTGTGTGTTGCGGTGAAGCATGCCGATATTGGGAAAGATTTACGCGAATCTGGAATGTATGGTTTCAGTCAGCGACGAACCGAATGTTCCACTCTCAACAAAGCAGATTTTCGTGGCACGATGCATGATGTCTTAAGAACTTTTGTTGACTAAAGCCATACATGCCAGGTTAGCTCTTGTTGCAATAATACGCTTTACCGCAATACATAAGAGGCCTCGCTGCAGGATACACCCGCTGTAGTTAGCCAAAACCTTACGTGACCGTTCACTTCAAAACACATCCTGTATTGCAGTGAATCGTAATAAAGCACAATTGTCATTTTAGAATATAAAGACCCTTGCCCTTCGCTTTTGTGATATTATGACTCAGTTTAATGAGAACATGTATTCACTGCTAAAAACATCCACATTGAAATGGAGACATGAACACTGATGGCAGCCTGTGTGATGTGTATCCCTTTACTTTTTTGTGTACCTGTCATGCTGCCATTATTAAATTTTCCTGTACTTTGTAAGGTGCTGACGTACATAACATTACATCACAAGGAGCCACTGCGTAAGGACATGTTCAAGGACCAGTGTGATGGCTTTTCTCAAGAAAGGTTTGGGTTATTTTGTTATGAAGGCTTTTCTTTTAGAGGGGTAGCTTTCTGAGAAGAAATCAGATGTAAGGAAATAGACCTCAGTGGCACAGTAATCTTGGCTGCCTTTTGCTCAAGCGTGCCCTAGACATAATTTAGTGATTTGCACTTGCAACTGGACAGCAGCCTTAGCTTGGGAGACCAGTGATATGGCATATTTTATCAAACTAGGCGACACATAGCACTACCAGTCTGAACAGAGACCTGTTTAAATGTTTGTCACCTTTAACACCTAGATTTTCGACCCTGCATAAGAAAGATCTGTAGCACATTTAGAACCTAGATTTTAAATGCCGTATAAGTTGTCTTCTTGTTCACTGCAGTTGCACTCGGCTTCTGTCCAAACGAGAGAGCACTTCTGCATAGCTTCTTAGGGAACATATTTACATACCTTCTTTTTATTTATCTCGCCTACAATCACGATCAAATGTTTATAGCACATGAATGTACTGTGCATGAATCTAACTTACAATGCCATGTTCAACAGCACAGTGCATGTAGCTGGTGTTGGTTCATTCAAGCTAAGCATTACTACAGCCTTTAACTGTAGGTATCGTGATATGAGCAGAGAAATGGATATGCAAAGACAGTTGGGCACATTGAGACATCTTTGTTGTGTGTGAAAAGGTGACAGATACAAAAAATGGGGAGAACACATGCACTTCCATATTTTCTCGAGCACAAAAAAAGCCGGAGGAATAAGGTTTCTTCACTGTGCCATAGAAACTATATGTTTGCTCTCAAAGGTAATTCTGATTCATTGGATTTGTTCCTGTGCTGTATTTATTTTC
The DNA here is from genome assembly GCF_023375885.2 of Dermacentor andersoni. NCBI lineage: Eukaryota > Metazoa > Arthropoda > Arachnida > Ixodida > Ixodidae > Dermacentor > Dermacentor andersoni. The sequence goes on along the minus strand of NC_092817.1, from coordinate 189,608,834 downwards.
TTGAGTGTGCTTTAGTTTTTGCACGTTAATGTTTCAAACTCGTTTTTATTTTCACAGAATGAACATCCCACGTCTTGGTTTGACTTCCTGGAACAGGATACTTGCACTTAGCATGGAGTGATGATGCAGAGCGCTGTACATTTATTAAATGCGCAGATTTTAGCAGTATAACAGCAGTTCAATAAAAAAAAATGTGTGCTGAAAATAAAGTGTTCCTACCCACATTCCTCCTTGTCTAATTATGCTTGTATTCCTGTATTCTCTTCAGCAAAACCACTTATATGGGGAACTGATCATGATAAGTGCTCATGAGCATTTTAAAGAACAGCCTTCAACCATACTCGTGCACTGGTAAAATGTATAGATTCAATGAAATTGAAACAGAAGGCAAAATAGCAAACATGAAGCGGTATTTTTCAGACATGCATGTCAGCAATTTTTGCATAAAACGCTATACTTAGAGCATACTAGCACTACAAAGGACCCATCTTTCTTGTTAGGCATACATTACCACAAGCTTTTTGAAGGTGGTCACAAGAGAGATGGTGGCTTTAATGAGAAACCATAGACGTTAAAGGCAGCCATGAAAATGTAGTAAGAAATTATGCAATGCATAGCATTTACTCAGTTTAGAGAGCTTCCAAAGTTGCCATAAGGCCTTGATAGCTGTGGATGAGGGAACAGTTGTAGCCCTATTTGTAGCATGAGAAATGAACATTAAGATCGAAACATAAGTAAAAACTCGTAATGCGATTAAAAAACCTTGCTATACTTTTAAAAAGACAGTGAAATGAAATTAGTGTCACAATTTCCTTTTCATTTTACTTCATTTAGGTTGAATATACTGATTTTAGTAAGACAAAAAAGTAGAGGGGGGAAGCACATAAGAAAAATGCTAGTCTATTTTTATATTCTGCCTTCTCTAAATTCAAAGTTCGGTAAAGTTAACTTGGAAAGCTGCGGTGAAGCCATTGCTTCAGTCTGTATGGTGCATAACAGCAGCAATCGCCAGCCTAACTGCTTGGGTTTACAGTGCCTTATTTGTATTGTATACCTTTTAAGTGCTGAGCTATTGGACGATTGATTAAGGTGACCAACATGCTGAACCAGTTGTTTACTGAGTAAAATACATGGAGAAGTGTGGAAAGATAGGACAGAGCACAGGGGATGTATTCCGTGCCCACCTAGTGGAAATATCCATTTCATCCGCTGCTGAAGTTCTGATTGGCTGGACTGGGGTATGCATGAGAACATGACATGCTCCCCCAGCTAATTTGCACTTCCGCAGAAAAGGATATGGACATGTCCACTAGACGAATACTTACAAAGCTATTTAATAGAGTACTTCTGTAGCCAACATGCCTGCTATGCTATCCTTGCTTTCAATGTCTGTCTTAGTAAAAGTGGGAAGAACCAGGTTTGTGCATGAAAAGCTTTCCTGAGAGTGTGTACCTTGAAGCCCATAGTGGTAATCGCAGGAAACGGGCTGGATCCAGAGTAGCACCAAAGGGCAAGCTTTCATCAAAAATATGGAGGGAAGTGACTGCATGCTCAAACTTGTCAGCTCACAAGTTTGCCAAGACCAAGTGATGTCAGAAGTTCATGAAGCCTACATGGTTAATGTATAACCGCTTAGGCCAATATTATTTAGATACTTTTTATGAGGACTACATATTTACTGGAAATCTCAAAATAATTATGTTGGTGCAGAATACCTTCCACTAGTGACGTCCTTGAAAGAATGAAAATGTTTGAGTTGTACTTGTGTGGTGCATGAAGTTACTTTTTTTTAAAAAACTCAGCAATGGAAACAAAATGCAAAGAGTAGTACTCCAAATATATTGCCACCTCTTTGGGGCTAGATGAATTCAAATAATAATATGCAAATCAAGATCGGGCATAAAAAATATATGTTTCGGCTTCCAAATGAAAGCCTCGTTCACAACGATTGTGAACAAAGCTCCAGTTGAACCACCTCTTATTTCTCATTTTTATGGTTGGCCGTTAATTTTAAACTACTTACCATGCCTCTTTTGACCAAACCAGACAGGCTGCCATCAAACTCTTCACTACTTAAATGCAAATAATTGGAGGTAGGCAAATACATTTTTCTAATAGGTATAGTAGGTATCGAATAGTCAAACACTGATGCATACAGTTACAGCAGGCAGATTTATCTTGGAATTAAGCACCATGCTTGTATCGTCTAGTAAAAGAAAGACAGCTATCAAGGAACATTAGGATTATTTTTAAACACAGTTAATTATACCTCATATACTTGTAGCAGATGTAGTGCTTCTCAAGAATCACGTCCAAACTGCACACACTAAAACATTAAGCTTGGATATTCAAAAAGACAAGTACATGTCTTGCTCGCCAAGTGACTTTTAGTATGCTCAATTATGTAAAGTGTGCTATTATATGATTAATGTAATTTGTAAGCGTAATTTGTAATTAATGTAATTGCAAAGAAAGAACAAGCCAGGATCTCTTGCTTCATATATATGCGCTGAATCAAGAAAGTAATTAACGAATAACACCACAAATAAACACAAATATTTGTGTGCTTTCTGGCATAAAATAATTCTCATGTAAGCAACGTAACATGCTTTCCAAAGCATCCCCTACCTTAACTTACAGCTGCATAACATGAAGGCACTTTCTAAGAGCACACGTGATTCATGATCATTCACTGTGTTAGTGACTCCCACTGAAGTAGACTGAGAACATATCTGGGCATTGCACTCAACAGCTGATGTAGAGTGAGAAGACTGCTGCTTGTAGGTATGAATGAACCAACTGAATAAGAAATATAGGTTCTAAAACTTCCAATAGTAAGTGTGGCAGCACTTAAGGAACACATATTGCAACTAAAGCTTGCAACACATGATGAAATAACTGAAATAGCTAGGGCGAGTTTAATAGACCTATAAACAGGAAACTGCAAATTCCCAACATTTCTGAATACCTTTCTTCACATGTACTCACCTCATAAGTATGACTTCCCTTAATGCTAGAACCTCTGCCTTAATTTCATAATTCCCCATTCTCGCTGCTTTGCTCATGCTGATTGACATCTAGCACAAAGGTTGGCAAAAGTAGCTGAGCATGTGCATGTGTTGTGAGGCAAGCTGCCCACATCTGGTAGCCACATGCCAATTTTTCAGAGTAGATGAAAGGGACGCCTTGAGGGTAAACTAAAACCCCTTGATAATTTGAAAGTAGCGACAATCTCCTTCTCACGGCGCTCTCCTCCTCGATTCTCCTCGCCCGCCGGCTGCGCACGGCGCGCTTTTCCACCTGGGCTCCCGCGGACGGGCCACAGGATTCTATGGAGGCGTGTTATTTTGGGCCAGTGGGACGCCCCAGTGGGGTTGAAAATTTTGAGGAATGCTAATAACAGCATCGATAATGCTGGAGGCAACGTTTAAGAGGAGTTTGGTTTTTCTTAAAGCCGTATGAACGGGTATACCGTTGTAAAGGGAGTTTTGAGGCGAGTTCTATACTCCAGACAATTTTTCTGCCACATGATCAGACGCTTTACTTCGTGCGTCTGATCTAGTATTGCTTGTAACACATCTCTTTGTGTGTGGTTTATTAAGCGAAAGCCTTAGACATCTGTTTCAAGGTCCCGTTGTGAGCTACAGAAAATATCACGTGACCGAAGGAAGGTGGGAAGCGAACCAAAGCATGTGCAGCCGCGTATAAGAGATGATTAATGATTAGAAAAGTAATGATTGATTAGTGACTGTATTAAGACGAATTTGGGTGTATTAAGGAGGATTAAGTTGGATTAAAGTCGATGAAGGTGCATTAGGGTGAATGAAGGCAGATTAAGGTGCATAAAGGAGGACTAGGTTGGATTAAGGTCGATTAAGGTGAATTAGGGTGGATGAAGGTGCGTTGAGGTGCATTAAGCACGACTAATGTGGATTAGGGTGGATTAAAGTGCATGAAGAAGGATAAGGGTGGAATAAGAAGGATTAAGGTACATTAAGGAGTAATATGGTAGGCTACGGTGAATTAAAGTGAATGATAAGGATTAGGGTGGATTAAGGAGGATTAGGGTTGACTAAGGTAGATGAATGTGGGTTCGGCTGGATTAAGGTGAATTAAAGACGAATATAGTGGATTACGGTTGATTAAAGTGAATGAGGAAGCATTAGGGTTGACTAAGGAGGATTAAAGTGCATTAAGGAGGGTTAGAGTAGGTTAAGGTCGATGAAGGTGGATTAGGATGCATTAAGGAGGACTTTCGGGGATTAAAGTGAGTGAAGGAGAAGTAAGGTCGATGAATGTGGATTCGGTGGATTAATGTGCATTAGGAGGGTAATGCTAGACTAATCGGTCTTAATACTCAATGAACTCTAATTCAACTTAGTCCACCCTAATCCACCTTAATGCTCCTTAATCCACCTTAATACAACCTAATGAACCTACGTCACCCCTAATACACCTTAGCCTACCCTATAGAGTTTTCACCCTCCTTTATCAACCCTTATCCGCCTTCATCCACCTAATCCTTATTCATGCACCTCATTACAACTTAATCCTGCTTAATAGTCGCAATCTACCTTAATAAACTTTAATCCACCTCTATCGAACATAATCCAGCTCCATGGTCCCTAATCCACCTTAATCTACCCTAATCCTTCCTAATCGGCCTTAATACCCTTTCATCAACCTTTCACCTTAATCCACCTCCACCCACCTTAATCTTTATCCATGCATCTTAATCCTTTTTAATGCACTCTAATCCACCTTAATCTTATTTAATATACTCTAATCAACCTTAATCCTCCATAATCCACTTTGTCAATCACTAATGATTAATTAATTAACTTGGGTAATCATTCTCTTATACCGGGTTGGACATGCTTTGGGTCCCCTCTGGCCTTCCTTGGGTGACGTGATACTTCCAGCTTACAACGCGACCTTGAAACAGATCTAAAGGCTTTCGCCTTAAAACTTAAAAAAACAATGTTGACTAGCTAACGCTCATCACCTGCAATACCATGAGTATACTTGCCACTATTTTTTTCAGGGCGCAAAGCAGAATCTATAATGCTGCACTTCCGACTGAATAACAGTCAGCGACGTGCGAGGTGATGGAGCCGCCCCAGAATATTAAGCATACATGATTCAAGATTCAAGATTCATTTATTTCTCCAAGAGAAAAAGGCCGGGGACAAAAAGCTGCCTTGAAGCAGCTTGACGGGGTCCGGGGCCCATTTACAAAATGGCAGCAGTGAAGGAAAAAAAGTACAATTTGACATACATCCTGAATCAAGGAACCATACACAATGCAGAATTACAATTAAACTTAATGTAATACAAAGTAAAAATTCAAATATACAATGCACTGAGAAGTAACAAAAAAGCATAATACAGCGGTATAGCAGAAACAGAAGGAGTAAAACGTAATTGCATTTCAACACTACGATATAATATATCAAGTTCAAACAATACATAGCAGCATTTCTTTTTGTACAATGGCAAAAAAAACACTATTAGCCTAATTTGGGTTTGAACCCACCACATGCTCAAAAAATTGCTGAACAATTGTTTCTGTGTTTACGTTCATATTTTCTGTGTACCATTTGTTTGTGTTAAGTGTGTTCGGAACCAGGAAATGCAACATTTGGGAGCCATACGTTGTGCGAAGTCGGGATAAAAGCCATTTCTCTTTGCGTCTGGTGCTTGTATGAGTGCGCGTTTGTGTCACCGATGAGAGTTGGATTATGAACTTAGCCCGAGGTAAGCTTAAGTTATTCAAGGCGCGAAGAATGCTAAATGACACTAGATGATGACACTAGATATTCCATGTTTAATAAACAGTGGTCTGGTATGAGCTAGGTAATCTGAGCCAGAAACTATGCGGATAGCATTTTTTTTGCAGAAGTAGTAGTTGGTTTAGATGCACGCGAGCCGCAGTTCCCCACACAAGATGGCAGTAGCTTACTTGAGTGTGAAATAATGAATGATATATTAATTTTTTAACTTTCACGGGAAACACGTCGCGACCTCGTGAAAGAGCTCCTACAGATTTCGACAAGCTCGAAGAAAGATGACGGAAGTGATCAGCCCATTTAAGATGTTCGTCAAATATTACGCCAAGAGATTTATATTTACTTACGATTTCGATAGCGTAGTCTCCAATAAGCAGTGGGATTGATATGGTTACTTTCCGATTTATCGAACGAAAAATAACCGCCTTTGTTTTATTATGATTAATCTTTAAACTGTTTACATGTGACCAGTTATGGAGGCTTTCCAATATGACGTTCTCTTCAAAGAGGAGTTCATTCGATGAGTTTTCAGATAAAAATAAACTAGTGTCGTCGGCATATATTATAAATTCAGCCTGCTTGGAAATATGGAAGAGATCGTTTATATATACGTTAAAGAGGAACAGACCTAAGATACTGCCCTGCGGTACTCCGCATCTTATATACTCAAAACTGGAGCTACAACCATCAACACATACGGATTGCTGCCGTTTTTCAAGGTATAACCTTATCAACTTAAGCGGATTGCCTCTTATACCGTATGCATAAAGTTTATCTAAAAGAATGTTATGATTAATGCAGTCAAATGCTTTGCTGAAATCGACAAAAATGCCCAATGTTAGAAGTTTATTTTCAATGTCTTGCAAAATTAGTTCTTTTTGTTTAAGTAGCGCAGATTCCGTACATAAGCCTTGTCTAAAACCAAATTGGGAATCTGTAAAAAGGCGATTACCATTAGAGTAAATTTCCAAACGCTTAAGCAAAATTTTTTCCAGTGGTTTCGAGAAAATTGGCAGAATCGATATTGTTCGATAGTTGCCCATGTCTTGTGTTGTCCCAGATTTATGGATAACAATCACTTTGGCTAGCTTTAGTCTGTCTGGGAAGGCAGATGAAGATATCGATAGGTTAAATATATACGATAAGTGAGGTGCAAGAAGGTCAGCTACAAATTTTATTGGTTTTACTGACAGACCCTCTGCGTCAAGGCTGGAGCTATTCTTCAAGGCCATTAGTGTAGCAAAAACTTCGAATGGGTGCGTAGGGTGGAGAAAAAAGGAGTCAGGTGTCTGTACAGAAATTAGGCAGGTAGCATCTTTGTTGTAATCTGTTTTAGGGAGACCAATAAAATGTTTGTTAAAGCTATCCGCTAGTTCAGTACCCACTAAGGTTACACCGTTCATTGTAAGACCTCCTATAGAATTGGAGGGCTTGGGCATGTTAAGGACTGCGTTTATTGTTTTCCAAACTAATTTTGCATCACAGCGGCCGTCTTTCTCAAATATATTCGTATAATATTCCTTACGCACCTTGCGCAACTCGCTGTTTAATTTATTTCTGAACTGTTTGAAGGCAGTCAGGTCAGCCGAATCTCGGCTGGATCAAAATTTTTGAAACATCTTGTCTTTCTTTTTTCTCTGTTTATAAAGAGACGGCGTAATCCATGGTTTTTTCATTTTTTTAGATTGGCGCTTTGTGGACCACGGGAAACATGCATCACATATTTCACGAAATTTATTTATAAATATATTGTACGCTTCATCTGCACTGTTATTAGTATAAATTTCGGACCAGCCAGCACTGTTTATCATTTCTCTGAATTTATTAAGATTTGTGTCATTAATTGACTGATAGGTAGTATGGGCTTTTCTAGTGAAAGTTGAAAGTTTTTGTACAACCGACACAAAAATTGGACAGTGGTCGCTAAGGTCGGACGACAATGTACCAGCGTATTCGACAGTAGTCTGCATTCACGACGTATAAATCTATAGTTGTCTGGCTGGAAGCCGTAATTCTTGTGGGAGACACTATTACGTTTGTAAAACCATTGGATTCAATTATGTTGGCAAGACTAAGTGACGTGTAATTATCTTCAGCTATATTTATATTGAAATCGCCACCCATGACCACTATATAACGGTTACTAGAACAGAATTCTGGAAATTTGTTTGCATAATTGAGAAACTGGTCACTGTTCCCGCTCGGGGGCCTATACACTACAGGCTCGGGGGCCTATACACTACAGATAAGATATGATGGTTATGACGTAATGTGAGAATTTCATAGTCATTTGTTATGACTGAAAATTCATCAACAAGCTCGAATGCGTAACAAGATTTAATATAAACTGCCAGGCCGCCCCCGCGGGTTCGTCTGTTCAAGAAAAAGCGCGAGAATGATTCCAGCGAAATGAGATCATTTTCTTGTGCGCACCATGTTTCAGTAAAAATAAAACAATCAAAAGATACCGGAAGATTATGTATCAGCTGATCTAGTTGTTCGTGTTTATGCCTCATTGAGTGAATGTTTAAATGCAACGCTGAGAACAAGCCTTTCTTTTTCATACTAGATCCGAGTTCACAGGGGCAAACACGTTCAAAATACCGATTGACTGTCATCTAGAAATGATAAGAAGAATAAAGTACGTGACCCTACGGAAAATGGTTGGCAAACGCAACTTGTGTAACTGCAAGGCCGAGTTCTTGCTGACATATGTAGATATCTCTGGTACAGTAACAATAACCACGTGGGACTGTCAGTTTGTACGATATAAACTTGGGCAATCAAACCGGATGCTTCATCACGACTGAAACTGTTTAGTGCCACAACCTTAAGCACATGGACACAACAACGTAATATGACGCAATTCGTTTTGGGTATAATATACTTACAAGGGATGTACGAGGGTATGACAAAACTTCTACAGAATAAACATGTCGCACTGCAAATGCGCTTGGTTTCAGAAGCATAGACATGCGACATGTTTTCAAACGTTACCATTACTGAGCCAGTGACACCTTTTGCTTTAGTCACTATCTGATGACGCAGTGAGCCTCGCAATGTCCTCTCTGCATGCAATTCTGATTGTGGGCGTATCGTCGGTTTGACGAGCAAAGATTTTACCATTGCGCACCCAAACATGCTTCCATTTGGCTTGGCGCTTCTGCACAGTTGCCTCACCCAGAATGCGCTTGAGTTCAGGGCAAAGGTGTTCATTACCAAAAATTCGCATGTCAGAATCAAAACCAATGTCAGAGCATACCAATTTTGCAGCGCGCGCTTTCTGAAGAAAAGCGTCACGGACCTGCCTGAGATTGAACTGGACAAGTATATTTTTTACTGCCGAGTTTGCTGTCGGGACGCGGTGAATTACGTCAATGTCAGTTGGCAAAACAGCGGCATTCACTGCTGCTGCAATTCTACCTATTATCTCGGTTAGGTTCTCTGGCATGTTGCAAGGAACACCTTTAATTTCAACGTTTGCGTTTCGAGAGTATTGTTCGGCATGGAGGAGACGACTTTCAGAGCCTTCAACTGCTGTGCAAGGTCACTGCACCGACTTTCAAGTTGAACGTTCGCCTCTTTCAGTTCTTTGTTCTCCACTTTCATTCTATCATACTCTTTACTAATGAACGTCAGGCTGTTCTTCACCTCCCTCATATCTTTCCGAAAATCTCTCTCAAATGTATCTCTAAAACCTTTGAACTCTGCATGAAGTTCATGTTTCAGTTCCTCGAAAAGAGCCCTGATTTCTTTAGACATTGCAATGCAAAGTACACCGTGGCAGCAGCAGCAACAGCAGGAAACCAAACGAAAAAATAAATTCAGTAAAACAGAGCAGCACAGACCTGCGTGGAAGAAGCACAGGATTGTGAGCACGTCGTCGCTGTTTTCCCTTGCCGCTGCTGCCAAAATGAACCTTGAGCGGGAGCGCTCGCAGCTTTTGTAGTAGTCTTCTCCTCGAACAGCCAACGGAAATTATTGTCCAGGTTACGTCCCAGGCCTGCAGCAGCACGTGTCATACGGCCAGGTGACGAAACTTTGCTGATATGACGAGCTAGGTCATCAGCTATGTCAAGCCGAAGAATCTTGATGTAGAACAGGCCTCCGTGGAAGAAGCACACGATTGTGAGCACGTCGTCGCTGTTTTCCGTTGCCGCTGCTGCCAAAAATCCTGAGAACTGAGAACAACCGCAACTGAACAACCGCAACAAAAATGCTGGCGAGCAGGCCGGAAGAATAACAAAAAATGCAGCATTACGGGATGCTTTGCTACGAGCTATAAGAAAGACGCGTCAGCTCGCCAACAACGCTGTACTTTGTCGGAACAAAGTTCTTTCGGCCAATGTCATGCAGCCACGGCTTCCTGCGCACGCCGTCACGCTTTCGTTGTGGCATCATGAAAATGGCATAATCATCTTCAGGCTTCTTGCTGCAGTTATATGCGCAACAGCCCGGCATAGCGCTAGCACATAGGCAGCGTACAACGTTCACTACGCCGAGCTAAAGCGCTGAGGCAGCCATGCTCAGGAGGAAAATGGCGCGAACAAAAAAGAAAAACGCAAGCAAAACTCAAGATCCGCGCGTTTCCAAGGGCAACGGCAGGGAGACCAATCGTCGTGCAGAAAAACGGGGACAAAGCTGGTTGCTGCGGGGGAACGTGCAAGGGGCGAGGAGGAGGAGAGGAGGTCGCGTGGCGGCGGCAGAGTTCAAAGAGTGTCGCTACTTTCAAATTATCAAGGGATTTTAGGGTAAACCATAGAGAAGAAGACGGATACCTTGGTTCAATGATAACTGAAAACGTCAACATGGAAAAATTGGACAGCCCTAGAATCATCAGAATTGAGATAGTTTGGAAAAACTGAATAGAGACATTATTATATTTATGTTACACAGGTTCCAGTCAAGTCGAATATTTTCACTGTCTAATAAACTTACAAGACAATACATGACCAGCAATACACTATGGAACCTAAACAATTTTAATGAAGTCACCTAGAAGTCAGGATGGAGAAGTGACTGAATTGAGGATGCTAAAATGGATGAGATGGAGGCAGATTGTGAAGACAGGTCTTAAAAAAAACATCCAACACACACTTAAGTTGGCGAAGATTGGACTCAGTGTTCAAGAAGAAATTGACTGAGATAATTTATTGCTATAGATGCATGAGAGAGCAGCAACAATACAGCAGAGATAACGGTCATGCAACAGGAAAGGACATTAGTCTAAAAATTAACATTTGATCAGAAGAATGGTTAAGCATGGGCTCAGGCTCATGTACAATTCTCTATGGTATGCATGATGTCAGAGTTGCATCGCATAAGGAACTGTGACCTTACATGCCTCGATTATGAAATGATGCGGGCCAAGAGTGGAACAAGGATAGCATCAAGAGGGGGCCCCCTCTAGAAAGAGAAGAAGAGGAAAACGAGGCGAGAGAGATTTTCTACGCAACCGATACAGAGTCATATTAGTCAGAATTAGAGCCAGCATGTCTCAGGGGAAGAGAAAAACTTCCAGGGCCCTCCACCTGAATCTGCCAATGGTGCAGGCAAAACGGTACATATATATTCCAGTTTGATAGGCATAAAGTACTATATCTTTTTCATACTGTGTTTACCTTTAAACATAGGCCAATATTGCTTTAATATAGCAGTTGTCAACTGGCAGATAGAAATTAAATCTGCACAACTAAGTGTATATCCAGAATATGGTAATATAGCTGTCTGCTGCTTATAATTAGTAACGAAAGCTCTTTTTTTTTCACACAAATAATTCACTGATATTTGCAAAAGAGCATGCAGTAACTCAATTGTTCTTGGTTAAATAGAGCACAAAAATGCTTCACTCAAACCTACATACTGCAATTGTTTACATGAACGATTAGTTGCCGAACTTGTCGATGAGGACTTTATATTTATTGCTGCAGGAAAATACTGGCAATATTACATGACTGAAATGTTGCAATCTCACTCAGTATGTACAGAGTTCCTTTGTACATGAATTATGGTACACTGTCAATAAATGTGTAGAAGTCAAATAATTTTACTCCACAGAGTTGGAGACTCTCTTGAAAGGATGCAGAGATGGCAGGAATATCAATTCTGCATTGTTTCATGAGTTCTTGTTAATACAGAGTAATAAACTTTTGACTTGATGTAAAATCAGTATAATGCTACATCAATTGTTTTATAAAAAGGTTTAAATCACCGACCCAAACTACATGAACAAGTTAATTACTAGGTGCAGGCATAACACGGATTAAAGAAAGAACTACTTCACCACTGCTGACAGAACAAAACATTGAACATGTGCCGAAAATTGCCTTTGCATGGTCCCTTTAGTAAAGCTGTCATGTGTAGCAGCACTCTGCAGTTTGATTGAGTGAACTGGAGTAGCATTGGGTAAGCAGCATCAATTGATCCAGAGTTCAGTTTCTGTGGTTCTTTCCTTGCCACTATAATGGACAGAATAAGCAAAAAAGGATTCGCACCCACGAGCGATGTGGAAACCATGACCCAATTGAGGAGCTGCACAACAAGGTATATAAATTCAAATCTCTATACAGTTAAGCCTCAGTATAACGAAATTCTCGATATAACGAAGTATTTAACTTTTCATAACCTCTTCTCCATAGAACACCATGCATTTAGAGCCTCAATATAACGAAGTATGTTCGTGTGCAATTTTAATATAACGAAATTTCGCTTCTGCCGCAAAGGAGTGCCAATACAATCAATGGTAACTTCCGCGGACGCAGATAGTCAAACGATTTAATTACAAGCGGCTGCTTGCAAACGCACCTCTCAAACTGCATGCAGCGCAACAAGAACAAGAGCTTGGAGCCGCATCATGTTCCGTATATATTAGGTCCAAGTGCGATCAGATCCTATCGCGCCCCGCGCACTTGTGCTTTAGGTGCCGGACATGATATCATATTTCAGTGGCTGCCGGGACATTGTGGCATCGTTGGTAATCACCTCGCCGATGACGCTGCCCGACGTGCCCAGGCTGGCTCACCGACACTCCTTATACCTTTATCCAGAGTCGACGCTGCAAGAGAGCTTCGCAGTCTCGCTCGTACAATCACGTTAGGTTGCTGGCATACACCACAGAACTCTAAGTTTCGTTTATACAGCCTCGACCCATCACTGAAACTTAAATTACGAGCGAACCTTCCACGACGTGACGCAACACTGCTGTGTCGGCTATGGGTAGGAGTAGCATTCACCAACTCCTACAGCTATCGTATTGGAATGGCGGATTCACCAATGTGCGCTAAGTGCAAGTGCGAAGAGACCATCAGTCACCTTCTGTGCCACTGTTCTCGCTTCGATAATCAACGTGAGACTCTCCAGTGTGCCTTAAATAGACTGGATGACAGGCCATTTACGGAAGCGAAGATCTTGGGAGCCTGGCCTCACAGTTCATTAGCCCAGAAAGCAGTTCGAGCGCTTTTTCGCTACCTGAGGGAAACAGACTTGAGTGCCCGACTATAGACACCCTACACCTAAGTTCTCTCTCTCTCTTTCACTCCCCATTCCCCTCCCCACGTGTAGGGTAGCAAGCTGGACTAAGTCTGGTTAACCTCCCTGCCTTTCCGTCTTCCCTTCTCTCTCTCTCTCTGTGCTTTACGTGCGAGAGAAAGTGTGCGAGGGTGAGACAAGGAAGATGGTGGCTTCATAAGTGCCGCCTTCCCACGCGAGCAATGGCAAAGTGGGGGAGGAAAACGAGTTCGCGGTAACGCGATCAAGCCTGCGCGAGGGGGCGGAGTGGGGGTAAGTTGGCGCGCGTATCGGCCATGCCTGCGCGTGGCTGTAAGCGCGGCTGAGCGTATACGCAGCCGCGCACATTGCTTTAGAGGTAATCTGCTGCATGTGGAAAGAGTGGGCATGCCGAGACGGCGTGGCGTCATGTAATCTGTCTTCCCGCACGTTTAGTATTGGAGGTTGCGCAATCTCGAGTTTCGATGACCCGTTATTGGAACGAGAAGCAGACGAAGCATTCGTTCCCAGATGCCGACGCTTTTCATGATAGCGTCGTTGCAGTGCGGCCGGGCGACGCTTTGCGGGCGGAGTGCACGCGAAAGCATGGCTTCACTTAATTCGTACCGCTGATATGAAGATATCAACATGGCATGAAACCGTATCATTCATCGCTGACTCCTATATTCATCAAAATAAATTGTTTTCTCCTTCAATCTTGTCTTTTTTTTCAGTTGTCCGATAATTCGGAAAATTGCATGGCCCCTTTCCGTGCAACAAAAATCGATCGGCGACTGTACTTATTTGCATAACAGATCGAATTTCAATACAACGAAATTTCTATATAACGAAGCGAATTGCCCATTTTACCTACTTTGTTATATCAAGGTTTAAGTGTATAACGAAATTTCCTGTTCTCTACACGGGGGTGGCAATGTGGGCTTGTTCGTTGGTAATCATGGAACGGCTTGTAGTGTAGCGCAGCAAAAACAAGAACACAAGAAGAAATGAAACACAGGCACAAGCGCCTAATTATGTCTGTGTTTTGTTTCTTCTTGCGTCCTTGTTTTCGTTGCACAACACTACATGCCATTCAATATTCACTGTCACATTCATGAGCACTGAAAACCTAGAATCAAATAATATCATGCCTGATTTGCCATAATTAAAAAGAAAAATTTGGGGTATAGTAGGTCTAATTAAGTTCTGGTGATTTTAGTATCACTGACATATAGCTTTTAAGAATGTTTAATGGTTTCTTCCGTTAAGGCAGATTACTGCTACAATAAGTGTGAACGAGGCAAAAACGACATTTTTGGCTCTTCCATCAATTTTATGGCATGTTGCATGATCTAATCAAGTGGTTTCAATTTGACGAAGTTCTCGATTTAACAAAATAAAACCTCACATCCCAATAAAATTTATTAACTAGACTTACTGTACTTAATAACCAAAGTACTGCATAACTACAAGCAGCTAGCTACAGACGCCACGAGTGGCGAGCAGAATTGAAATGGCATTGCTTTAGTCGAAACACGCCGAGCGCTGCTGCTAAAGTACGCGCCACATATGCAGGCAAGAAAAAATCTGCGGGAACCGCGGTACCACACGCAGTTATTCAAAGCGGCGCATAAAAGTGCCGCGGACTCAAATTGGTTAATTAGTAAATGCATCCGGAAGCAGTGTTTCGATTACTCAATTAATATAGCAGCCACACGCTCGCATAGCACGGCCACGTGGCAAACGCGGCCGTGCGTACGCTTCGCTATGCGCGGATCGGCTGGTTGCAATATTGGGGCACTCTATAGGCGCATGTTTAAAGCACAGCGTTCTTTGCCTATCGCGTGATCTTTGCAGGTGCTTCATGGCTGAGGGTATTGCATGGTATAGAATTGGCCTCAGTACGAAAAGTACACAGGTAGGGCGGTCCGTGCAGACGAAGCGTAAACGCGAGCTCAACATAACCACGCTATCGTTATTCTGTAGCGATTATTTATGCGAAAGCGTCAAATGGCCCATTGAGCAAAAAAGCTGGCGTCTGTCGTCTGAGCGAAACGGCACCTCAAATCCCATTGGCTGCGACCACGTCACGAGCGCGCCTCGACGGAACAGAGCGGGTGAAAGGGTACACCTGCTGTCGCTCTAGCGCGCCAGGTGTTGCGTGAGGGGAGAGGGCGTCGCCGCAACGCCACGTCATCCTTGCTCTCGCAAGCCGGCGCCCGGTCCGTATCTGCCTCCCCCCCCCCCCAACTGGGCTTAGCTGCTGCACGTGCCCAGTGGGGCATGTCTCCACTAATGTCTCTTCGGAGTGCCATCACGAGGTAAAAACCTAAAATCAGTACCCTAGCACAAGAACTGATAGAAATTTCTACAAGTCTCTTAGGAACATGTATAGGTTGTACGGGTCCTTCTAACAGTGATATATATTCCTACGTGACCCAAAGAACTCTTTACCAGACTGGTGGGCAGCAGATAGATCTCACTCTGCTGCCTACAACACCAAATAGCATGAATTATCAGTCTTTTAAACCCAGACAGATATCATCATGCGACATACAGAAATCTAATTGAGGCACTGATAAAGCATGTTAGAAATATCACACACACCGGTGCCCGCACACCTCAAGAGATGTTTTAAGATGAACTGAATATAGAACCCCCAATGCATTGCCTGCCACGCGAATAGATTAACAAACACAGTTGGGATATTAGAGTATCAAATAAAAATGAAGTGTGTAAACTGTGCAATTATCAAAACTTTTTACATCTTGTATGCAGATATATTATCCTAAACATGGTTCAAGAAAAATTACAGCACACTTTTTCAAAGCACAGCAGCGTTACTTAGCCTGTGCAACTACATTGGGGAAGTTGCATGAGAAAAGTATCAGTCCATTTTTGTAGCAGGTGTGCTCCAGTTCCTTTAAGACAAAATTACATTTATAAATTTTGCGAGATGGATTTGCAACATTTAATGCATATCCAAAATAGCATTACTGGTATTATCATCATCACCACCTCCATCATCATCAGCATCATCAACCTATTTATGTTCACTGCAGGACGAAAGCCTCTCCCTGCGATCTTTAATTACCCCTGTCCTGTGCCAGCCGATTCTAACTAGCACCCGCAAATTTTCTAATTTTGGCGCACCACCTACTCTTGTGCCATCCTCTACTGCACTTCCCTTCTCTTGGTACCCATTCTGTCACCCTAATGGTACAACGGTTATCTCATCTGCGCATTACATGACCTGCCCAGTGCCATTTTTTTCTCTTAATGTCTATTAGAATATCATCTATACCCGTTTCCTCTCTTTCTGTCTCTTAAAGTTATACCTAGCATTCTTCGTTCCATCACTCTTTGTGTGGTCCTTAACTTGTTCCCAAGCTTCTTTGTCAGTCTCCAAGTCTCTGTGCCATATGTCAACACCGGTAAAATGCACTGAGTGTATACTTTCCTTTTCAATGATAATGGTAAGCTCCCAGTCAGGAGCTCACGATGTCTGCCGCATGCAATCCAACCAATTTTTATTCTGTGAATTTCCTTCTCGTGGTCAGGGTTCCCTGTGATTAGTTGACCTGGGTAAACGTACTCCTTCAGACTCTAGAGGCTGACTAGCGATCTTGAACTCTTGTTCCATATTTGTCTTCTGCATATTAATCTTCAGCCCCACTCTTACACTCTCCCTGTTAAGGTCCTTAATCATTTGTTGTAACTCGTCCGCAGTGTTGCCGAATAGAACAATGTCATCGGCAAACCGAAGGTTGCTGAGTTGTTCGCCGTCGATCCTTACTCCTAAACCTTCCCAGTTTAATAGCTTGAATACTTCTTCCAAGCACGCAGTGAATAGCATTGGCGAGATTCTGTCTCCTTGTCTGACTCCTTTCTTCATAGGTATCTTCCTACTGTTGTAACAAAATTTATTTACAAAAGCAAAACAAAGCACTTTCAAGACTGTGGATACTAACTGCAGCTCCAACATGTCAGGCTGAGCTTGTGAATGCCATAAACTAGACACTACCAACGTGATTTCATTAAAGCTACTTTCTGGGCTAGTTGGTGCATACTCGATTTGAAAATTATAACAACAATAATGCATCCATCAACAAAGGAACAAGGACAAGACACAAGCAACATGACTACAGACATGACTAGGGTTTATTTTACACTCCATTATCTAAAGAATAAGCAAGCAACTTTAGTCACATTTCAACAAGCACATAAGAGGAAAAACACAGACTGAATTACCAACTTCATCATGCCCATTTGTGCTCGCAGATGCTGTATAGAACGCCAGGTCTAATTGCCACATGTTTTTATCGAAATTCCAACTTCATACGAAGCTATTTTCTCCAGACTATGCACTTTTGCATTCATCCTAAAAGTGTTGTGATATGTGACAGAACACAAGTGAGCTTGTACAAAAAGGACAAACTGGCATGGCACACTGGCAGGAAGAAAGGAAACAGGACAAGCATCGCTATTGGTACAAGATCTACAGCAATATATCAGAACATGACAATACATCAATATTATTTAAGCAAAAGTGAGTACAGATCTGAGAACTTATTCATGTGAGAACATGCATTTACCGTTTTTAAAACCACATATTTATGAACAAAAACAGCTAAACATCAGTGCACATATTGCAAACTCAGAAGACACAATTCTTCACTGGGTGCTAGTTTAACCACCGCACGTTGAAATGTGTAAGAGCAGTTTAACATGTGTAGCCTTCAGCACGCGACAGCAAAGGAGCCTATACGCAATAGGCTTCATATATAGTATTTGGAGTCTTTTATTCAAACCGTAATACACTGTTAAAACAAAAATTCAGAGTTTCCTTGTTTCATTGGGAAAAAAAGACAGCGTCTTAGTCTTGCCACCACAGTTAACGGATAAACTTGCACCAGCTACATTAAGTCAAAGGAGAAAATTAGGTGAGGAAGACAGATGCATGGTGTGAAAGTGAAGCTCTTCTATCAAGTAGCACAACTGCTCACTTCAGGCATCATTCAGCTGCTTTACGTGCCTCTGCATACAGAGTGAGAAGCTTTACCTCGTCACCATCTGCTAGTGAAGCACTGTTTGTTGACTGTGATCGCCCACTCACGGCACTCACTTGGTTAAGTAGGGTCTTTCGCTACATACAAGGGCACCGACCCGAAACCATGCAAAAGTCCTGTAAAATATTGTCATGTTTTGGATACTGCGACTGTTCATCAGCAGCTGCATCATTACTGCCAACATGCAGACCATGCAATTCCCCAAGCACTTGCTCAACAAGAGTACACTAATGAAGAGTGACAAATTGGGCTAACTGGTTCATTAGGAAAATAAGAAGCTACCGCAAGAAAAATTAAACGCTCTAGAATTTTGATGGCTCTGGCTTGTTTAATGTATTCAAACAACAAAAAGCTGATTCTTACAGAACGCCATAAAGCATGGTGCACTGTTACCAACTGCTGTTTTTAAAGCTATAACCTGTTATTACCAGACATTCATGTACCATGGCTGAAGACATACTGTTCATCGTTACCATGTCTTGAGCACGGGAATAAAGGTATCATAAAGGTTTGGTATTGTCGCTACAAAAATATTGTGGTCTACTTCCATAAACACACAAAGGTGCATAACTTCACTGGGTGTTACATAAGCTAGTGGCTCCTCTCTTCTGATGCAGACTGAAAAGTGCTTTGCATGGAGAATTTCAACAGGAAATAGTTTCTGGCAGTGTAGAATTATACAAGAATTCGCTCCAGTAAGAATTCTACAAATGAGAAGAAACGCACCTGAGAAGCTGACAAATGCACTGATTTTAGTCTTTATAGTCCAAGTGTACTGGAGAAAGTGTAATGTTCGTTGGTTGATGACCATTCGGTAATATTCAGTGACACTTGTTGAGTCAGCCACGGTTGCGCACTACAGCCTGTTTTTCACTTTCATCCAAGTTCAGGCACAGCTTTCCAGTGCCTAACAAAACTGTCTGCTGACCAGCTCTCCTCTCCTGTACACCAAGAAAACTGACTGCTTCTGGTGAAAGATTTACACTAGCTTTAGCTGCCTGTAACTTTTGAACAAGTACACAACATTCCAATATTTGTAAAGGAACACCATCAGCTCCGCTGACCAATTTCACAAGAAGTCCATTTCCGCCTTCAAATACAAATAAAGAATGCGACCAATGAGGTCCTAGTTTAGCCGCACTCTTAGGAAGATGCAGAATTTGGTGTACATTGTATGTCATTGCACCCAATCCGTACAAAGACTGTGTTCTCACAACAAACTCCGAAAGAAAATCGGATGATCTCATTATGGTCATCTGAAGTGTCCAGTGGAAGTATATAGACACCCTCCACAAACTGGAATGTCTGGCATACTTATCCGGCAAAAAGCCATGAAGGCATATGGTAATGAATAATGAAGAACCCACCACTTCCATTCACTAGCTTTCCAGGTTGTGAAGTCTGATAATCATCGTTGTGTACGTGTCAACCAATTTGGTGGCTTGATTGTCAATAACCTTCTGTTTAAAGAGGCTAAACTTTTTCGTGAACCATGTATACATCTTTTCTCTTTTAAATGTGATCACATTTTTATTCTCTTTCTGCTGTTGTATGGTGTATATTTGTTCCAATAATCTTTCCTTTGCAAATCCTGGGCCTCATATTTTATTTATAAGTATTTTCTTTTGGTGATAATATAAATACATTCTGACTCACTTTTTGGGCAAACGAGGAAGATGCTTCTCCTTGAAGCGCATTACACCTGTATAACACACGTGGATACTGATAGACTATAGATGTGGCAAACGAATACGAATACACTATTACACTAGTAAAAAGAATACACTAGTAGACTTACACAAGCAGAATAGCACAGATATGTCCAGAATAAAACTAAAAGGAATTTTATCAGTGCATCAGTTGTATCGTTTCATAACGCAATAGAAAAAACTGATACAATTTGTATTAGTTTATCCTATCAGATTTTTTGCTAGGGATCTTTCAATGCGAATACATATCAACTTTTTCACTAATGCTAATAACTGGACACATGGCTTATTGTGCTGCAAGTTTTCTTGGACTCCTGCTTCCTTTAAACTTATACTGTATAATATTTTTGCAAGATCAAAATTGGGGTATACTTCATCAATCAGGGATATACCTATAAAAAACATAGCTCTCATATTTAGTTGAAGCTATACAAAACCAACTTGTACATTTTATTGTAGCTCAATGGCGGATCAATGGCGGCCTGGCTCCGGACAGGCCGCCATTAGAATATGAACCTGGCAACGTTTAACGCTAGAACGTTATCTAGTGAGGCGAGTCTAGCAGAGCTATTGGAGGAATTCGAGGGCAGTAAATGGGATATAAAAGGGCTCAGTGAAGTTAGGAGGCCAAAAGAAGCATATGCAGTGCTAAAAAGCGGGCACGTTCTGTGCTACCGGGGCTTAGCGGAGAGACGAGTACTAGGAGTCGGATTCCTGATTAATAAGAATATAGCTGGTAACATACAGGAATTCTATAGCATTACCGAAAGGGTGGCAGGTCTTGTTGTGAAACTTAATAAGAGGTACAAAATGAAGGTTGTACAGGTCTACGCCCCTACATCCAGTCATGATGACCAGGAAGTCGAAAGCTTCTATAAAGACTTGGAATTGGCGATGGGTAGAGTGAAAACAAAACACACTATACTGATGGGCGACTTCAATGCCTAGGCAGGCAAGAAGCAGGTTGGAGACAAGGCAATGGGGGAATATGGCATAGGCACTAGGAATAGCAGGGGAGAGTTGCGGATAATGAATACCTTCTTCCACAAGCGGGATTGCCGAAAGTGGATGTGGAGGAGCCCGAACGGCGAGACTAGAAATGAAATAGACTTCATACTCTGCGCTAACCCTGGTATCATACGAGATGTGGACGTGCTCAGCAAGGTGCGCTGCAAGTGACCATAGGATGGTAAGAACTCGAATTAGACTAGACCTGGGGGGGGAACGGAAGAAACTGGTACATAAGAAGCCGATCAATGAGTTAGCGGTAAGAGGGGAAATAGAGGAATTCCAGATC
Source organism: Dermacentor andersoni (assembly GCF_023375885.2). Classification (NCBI taxonomy): domain Eukaryota; kingdom Metazoa; phylum Arthropoda; class Arachnida; order Ixodida; family Ixodidae; genus Dermacentor; species Dermacentor andersoni. Next base: position 189,587,485 of record NC_092817.1, on the reverse strand, counting down.
AAGCTACAGAACAGGTATTCGGCTTTAACTCAAGAAGAGGACCTTAGTGTTGAAGCAATTAACGACAATCTTGTGGGCACCATTAAGGAGTGTGCAATAGAAGTCGGTGGTAACTCCATTAGACAGGATACCAGTAAGCTATCGCAGGAGACGAAAGATTTGATCAAGAAACGCCAATGTATGAAAGCCTCTAACCCTACAGCTAAAATAGAACTGGCAGAACTTTCCAAGTTAATCAACAAGCATAAGACAGCTAACATAAGGAAGTATAATATGGATAGAATTGAACAATTAAACAATAGAGGGGATAATGGCAACTTTGTTCCGTCTTGCTCCTTAAGCTTCTTCCACCCTGGCTGCACTTTAAGTTCCTTAATTAACGTGTTTCAAGATAATGAAATCACTGAAACTGAATAACCTGCCTCATTAAGCCTTGTCACCAGATTCCTTACACTTTCAAGGGTAAGGTGAGGATAGCTCTTGCTTGGGGTATCTCTAATTGGGTGAGTGGCAATACTGTACTTAATAAGTTTTGAATGGCTAGACCTATAATCAAGAAGGGACATAGAAGTTCTCGACTGATATCCCCAGCATACGTGATCCCACATAAAAGTAAGCCTGATATAAGAAGTTGCAGCACATTTTTTCTGGAACATCTAATATGAAGTTGAAATCTTGCTCTTGTTCTCTAAATAGCTTCAGTACTTCGATGACAGCTCTGCGAAAGTTATTATTTGCTTATGAAAAACAAATAATCATCCACGTATCTGAAAATTTTAAGAGCAAGCCCACTCAGGTTTTGATCATTTGCTGGTCAACGTAACCTAAAATATTACTGAGCACTGGTGCAACACCGGAACCTATGCAGATGCCAGCATTCTGGACACATATTTTACCTTCCCACCAGACCGAAATTGACCTTAAATAGAAATCAAGAAGCTCCAGAAAGCTTGCAACCAGAATTTTACACCTTTCAGCAAATTCCGGCTAACCTGTTTGTTGTGTATGCAGTCCTTAACAAACTACGGGAGACGCACCTGCGGCAAAGAATTGTATAGATCTTCTGCATATATACTAAAGCCTGTCCATTTTCCCAGATTATGCTCCTGCAGGAAGTGTACAACACTCTGAGAGCTGGGAGCAAGGAATTGGTCGTTGATTCTGAGCCTGTCAAGGTGTGTCTGCAGAAATCCTGAAACATGAAGCCATGATTTATATTCCAGACACAATGGTTCTGAAATGGATTCCCTAAGCTTATGTGTTTTGTGCTGAAGAAGGCGCATAAAAGAAGACCTTTTTCCACCTTCACATCATTTGAGACCGTTGTCAAACCAAACTGATTCAACTTCGTGACAGCTCAACATTTTATGTCAGCTATATTGCTATAAATTTCACTAAAATTTATGTCAGTGGCTGACACACCCTCCTCCGGAGAACTGCTTTCCAACATGACAACACAGTGCCAGTTTTTGTCTCCAAGTTTCTCCCCCATACGTTAGCACAGGTAGAATGCCATGATCCTATGCTTGACTGTTCACAATTCTATATATATATATATATATATATATATATATATATATATATATATATATATATACACGTTGTACTCACCATCCATTTATGTGGATTATGTTTATGTCCTCGAAAGACGGAAACGCAGGGTTCAACACATCGGGCCGGACATTGCACACAACTGGAAGTTGCATCACGATAATGTGCTGGCAAACAGTGCCTTCGTCACCGACTAACTAGGTAAAGGAGGGATGCCAACGATCCCCCAGCCCCCCTACAGCCCGGGCTTCGCTCCCCCCGACTTTTTTCTGTTTCCATGCCTCAAAACACCCCTGAAAGGCAATCATTTTAGGACAGTGGACGTGATCAAAGCAGCTAGCACAACAGCATTAAAGGCCATTCCGGGGGAGGACTACCGCAACGCATTCGAGAGCTGAAAGTCTCGATGGAGCCGATGTATTGACGCAAAAGGAGAGCATTTTGAAGATATTAAAACTTTTTGTAACAACGAATTCAATAAATGATTTTTAATCGCCTTACCGACATTACTTTCAGGACAGACCCTGCACATGTACCTTGAAGGTATGTATGTGGAAAGCATTTCAACCTCTGCTTGCTTTTCTGGCATGGAATAAAACGGCCTTCTGTCTCTAAACCACTTACTTTTAAACTATTCCATTTGGTTCATTTTCTAACTTCTGCAGAGTTGCATTCCCAACTTTCATAGTTAACTGGCTCCGTTTTCATTCTTGCTTCCTAAAATATGCCCTCCTGTCATGCTAATTTGGAAGGCCTTCTGTTAGCAATGGGCATTGTATTTCAAGACTATCAGTGCAATGTTGCACCAAGAAAACTATTCTTGGAGTAAATTATTGTTCAGCTTGATATTATGATATTGCTGCATGCCTGTTATTTAACTCTGCAAAAGAATGGTCCTGCCATCCTACCTAGAGTGCATGTCATGGGTATTATTCTCTTTATTTTGACATTAGTTTATGAGGCTCACAGGTATGTATCTGTGCCAACAATAACACGTGACATCTAATTTTGTGCACATAGACTACATTTAATCAGATAAAAGTTGCATGTTTTGTCTCTTGGACAAGTCTGCTCAGTGGGAGGAGGTCGAGACCACAAATGAGAATGGCTGGCCAAGATCTGTGGTGTATGTCCCGTGTTATGCATCTGACAAGATTTCATGGTGGCAAGAAGACATGTCAGACATGATGTGATCTTTCTAATTATTGTGCACAGTGTTATCAGCATGATAATATCCTTAATGCTGTAAAGAGTACCTCCAGCAAGCAGTCTATATGCTTATGCCTGTTTGTTGCTTATGGCAATAAAATCCAACATCCTTTGAAGCATGCTCACTTGGTGTCTGATGCACAAAATGAAGAACGCTGTCTTATCTAAATTTATTAGCAACAAGAAAGCCACTCTGGAAGCAATTATATACATACACAGCAACACACACTAAAACCTACAAATGGGAGAAATAAACACAAACTAAGCTAACAATAAAAGGAACCAGACACCCAACAAGTGTTGCATGTTACTCAAGTATGTACATTCAGCCTGAGTTAGATAGGTGGTCGACTCCCGCATTCCTGTGAATGCATCTGGATATGTTAAGCCTAAGCTACTCTTTGTGTATCATAACTATCCCCATGTTTGTGAAATCTGGTGTACAACCGCAAGAACAATGATGGCTTGACAGGTGGTTCACCTTTCAATGAGTTCTATAAGGAGGATGCATCAACTCTTCCAGTCAATGTAGATTACCACATAAAAGCAGCAGCTTATAAACAGCACAACACCATAGAGCACAAATTATATATTTGCCACGTGTTATTAAACTTACATCATTAAAGTACATTAGAATTAGTGCTAAGGTTGGTGCACAATATATGTATATACTTTAAACAATCATAAATAAGGCAGGAGCTTGGAATATGATTGAATATCCTCGAAACTGCTTTGATAATACAAAAGTCAAGGCTTTGTTTTTGGCATCACCCACTCCAATTCGTTTTCTTTTCTTTTCCAATTGAAGCATTGGCAAGATTTGTGCCATGCGCTTCGACCGTGATTCTTCCTTATTCGCGCACGGCCATGACCATAATACAAGAAAATCGCCACAGTAACGCCGTGGTCCCTGCCTACTTTTTCATGTACTTTACCGCAATACATTACTTAAGCTTCACCGCGTAGCATGATTGTATTGCGGCAAAGCTGATGTTATGGAACTGACAGTATGTAACGGGCCTTTTGTCATTCTGCTGCTCGCATGAGCATAAGCTCGCAAAACCACAAAACACAGACTCGGCTTGCTGCTGGTTGATTTTCTAGCTAAAATTTCGAGACGTCCACGTTGTTTACACAAAAATCGGTGAAGTTTCCCGCGCTCGTACGCGCTTCAAAAGGCAGCGTGACCACCTATAATTAAGGCAGTCATAAGCGGCACCGAAATCCAGACAAGGTACATCATCTGCCACAAAGCTACTGGGCAACACCATCAATAACAGGCACAGGGTCCACCCAATAGCTGGCAAACGCTGCGATGACATGCACACAAACCACGTCGCTTTCCACAAAGCTATTGAGCAACACGATCAGTCACAGGCACAGGTGAAGTCCGCAAAACACTACATGGGCAGAACTACTACGGCCACACTTCGCCACAAGCTCTCACATTTAACGACATCAAACAGCCACAATCACTTCTCCACAGTCACGGGCACAGGCGAAGACCTTACGGGCAGAACGGAAACAGGGCTCTCGTCGCGTTCATCGCTTTAGCGCCACCTATTTAAAAATAATATACGGAGCCAAGCCAAACCATTATTTAGCGTCTATTTGGGTGAACCTAACGCTTTCGGGCCCTAAGCGTTGGAACGACCAGGGCACTATAACGCTTACCCCCGCCCCCCCCCCCTTTCCACTCCGTCGACCGGGTCGCAGGAACGGCGGCCTATTATATACGGTGCTTTGCGAGTGCAACTTGCTGCCGTTTCGCATTTTTCGCGGGTCGCTTTTATCGGATCACATTCGCGTTATTAATTGGGCGCTTTCACTGACATGCGATAAGCCTTACTTCGGCCTGGTGTCTGCAGCGTGCCGGAACCTGCGCATTGTCCGCCGTCTTTGTGAACTTACGGCAATATGTGCCGCACGCGCATCGCATCTCGAGCACGACTCTGCGCAGGCGAACGCGAAGCTCTTGAGCCGACGGAGCGAGCGCACTCTGTTTCGCATACATGTTTCACATCTTCTTTGCCGTTCACATATATTCGTCCGTTCCGAGTGCCATTTTATCAGTAAATATTGAATGTGGCAGATTACAGGCTTCGAAGCCGACTGCAAAGTTGCGATGTCCCCCCTTTGCCTTTTGTTGGCCACGGCAGAAATGGGCGACGCCCGCAAACACGTGATCAATATTTGCGCCTTGCCCAGTGCCTGGCTGTTGATCGGATATGTAGTGCGGCCAACGTATTAGGGGCTGTGCTCTGAACGTGTAATTGGGGGGGGGGGGGGGGGGAGAAAAAGCAATGGTAGTTCAGAATGAAGGGAGGAGCTCTTTGTCTGAACTACCCGTTCTAACTAAGCGTGCGTGCGCATATATACACGTATTGGCGGGTGCGCCAATATTTCTGGCACATTTAGAAACTTTAATGGCTCATTCACAACGGCGACTTGAGGAGATCGCGCGACCATTTGCGACTCGCGATCAACAAGCGACCGAAGGCGACTGATGTTCACACCACGACCTACTGAACTCCAGACCTGCACGGATCTCCCTCGTCCAGCACGCCTGGTTTAGTTCGCCCTTTTTGCCGCTAGGGAAAGAACGTACGAGCAGAGTGGCGCTAGTTATAACCTGTTCGCTGTCGTCTGCTTCTGTGATCAGTTCAGCGATTGTCTTGCCATTTCGGAAGGCACGAAGCGCTTGTATTGGCGGTAAATGAATAAATTCACAAATATACAAAAGAAGACATATTTGCGAATGCTTTGCGTTTGCATAGTGAAACTGGAAGAGGAGGAGCGGTGCAAGAAATGTAAACAACGAGCATAGGAGGTCGCTGCAATGCTAGATCGACGGCATAAATTTCCCTTTCCTAGCCTCCTTAAGAGATTGGAAAAATCGTTTAAAAAGATTCATAGGATAATCTAGCTTTTTTTTAGTTGATTACAGACAGCCTAATCTCGTAGATGACATTAGGATTTACTGCTGTGTGCCGTAGTGAAAGGCCGATGATCTGGTAAAAGTATAGTAAAAGTATTCACGAGTAAGTCGTCCGCCCAATATATGCAATAAGTTGATCGGTTCTGTTTCAAGGAAAGGTGAGCATATCTTGTTTTTATTGTCGTTGGATGTCTACCTCAGTAGAAAGCTTGCAAAAGCGACACAAGTGCTTTAATACGTGCTGATCTGCAGGCCTTAAATCGTGTCACAGAACTCTTTTCAAACTGTAAAGCTAGCTTTTCTGCGTGGTACGGCGGCAGCAATAACGATGGTGCTTATAAGATACGTACGCAGTGAAGATGTGTGCGTAATTCACTTTTTGAACTCACGACGCATTGACGGACAACTTTTAAGAGTTAAAATGAGTGGTAATCGTTCTGTCGTCGAAAATTACGGTGGCTTCAAGCTTCTAAAGAGCGCAGAAGCGAATTTTACAACGTGTACAGTGAAACTGTTGTGTACGTTGCTAACTCTATACACATTGTGATTTATAATAATCTGCTTGAAAAAGGCAATAGGAGCGGCTATTTAACGCTATTTTAGAAAGCAGCGGACTACACGCTCCGACATTTTTTAGGTTGGGGCAGTCAACTTTTGGAGCCAAGTGACCGATCAAAGCCTTGTGACATCCCTGTCACTGTGTTAGCAAAAACCATCAATTAGAGAAGCAGTTCGTCACAACACAACAGCTGTCGTACTAATTACAACGCCGCACAGCCGCCCACTGCGTAGCAGACGAACAGGTTATAGAAGCGCCGCCTACGGCCGTCGGTTGAACGAAAGTGGGCGCAAGCTGGGGCCCTATAACGTAAAACTATTCCAATATGTTTCTATTCCAATCTCCTGGCGTCAAATGTGCGTAATCACCGACGCAAGCACCGGGCGGTCACCCGCAGGGTTGTCTGAACAGACCAATCAAACGCTCTCCTCGTTCATAGGAGGTCACTTTTGTTTGCTTGAAAAACGAATAACATTGCCTACACTGAGCGGCTTGTCGTATCTAATTGGCTGACAAGAGGCGAGGAGAACGCTCAAGTGGAGAGGGATCCGCTGGGGCAGAGCCAAGGCACTGAAAATCGATAACCGGATGAAGAGGGTGGTGCCGGCGTCTGCGGTTGGTCGGCTTTCCCTTCTTAGCTTGTGGTGGCTGGTCGAAAATCGCGGCGGCATGCAACGGAAGCTTAAGAATGACGCTTAAATTGACCCTCAGCAAAGAAGAGTTGGCAGAATGAGGTGGTAAACGTGCCGAAAGTGCTCGAAAACGTTACACGACCACGCAAGAAGTTTTATTATACGAAAATACGCCCATGCTCTTCGGCAGGTGTGAGTAGCCAGCGTCTCAGCGATCGGCGGCAGCCATCTTTTATTCCTTTCGGAACGGGGCAGCCTGCGGCTATTCCGAAGAAAATTCAGTTTTGTTCGGCATATTAATGCATCTTTATCGCGTACACGTCACTTTGACGCGGTGAGTTCGTGCGGTTTTGTGACGTCGCGTGACAGGCTGGTGAAGTGGGTGCAGACCGAAAACTTTTACCAATAGCCGAGGGCTAATGGCGAAAAGGGGTCGAATCAGAAATAACTGTTTTTCGTTTTTTTGTCAAATCATGCATAATCAGTGTGTACACATCATATCAGATGGGTAGCTATCGCGGTTTTCGTGACGTCGCGTGAGTGACCGGTGAAGTGGGGGTGGTCGAAAAAAGTTTTTGACCAATCGTGGAGGGCTGATAGCAGAATTGGAATAGAAATGTTTGGAATAGTTTTACGTTATGGCGCCCCTGCTCCCATAGAAGCCGGATATCTGTGCAAGTCTGGAGTTCCAGTAGGTCGTGGTTCACACCGGCAAACCCGGCTGAGCGCGACCCGCAAGTCGCAATATCGGAGATTATCGTTCTCAGCGAGCACGCTCGGAATCTAGGCGGAATTTGCCGCGACGCGGGAGGAGGCCGGATGTAGACATATGAAAGATCACTTCCGGTGCGCCACTGATTGGTTTATCAGTTTTGCGACCACGGTAGCGCGACTGAAAAATCGCGCAGAGAGCGACTGGCCCAAAATGATCGCTTTTCGAGAAAAGCGACCATTTGCGACTGGTCGCTTGCGACCACTGTCAGTCGCCGGTGTAAATGAGCCATAACACGCTGTGCAAGGATTGCGATGGCATCGCACAGGCGCCACGACGCTGCCCGTAAAGAGCGATGCCAGTGAAATTATACACGACTTCCACCGTGTGAGTATAGTAACATTGTTTTGCACGTTTTCGTAGTCTGAGAAGATTTAAGATAAAATGTAGGCGCTATGAAAGAATTGTTTGAAGACCTTTGTTCGTGCGCTGCACTTCTAAAGAAATCTGAGGAATAAATCAGTCAAGCATATTAGGCTTCGTTTGAGCGAATCTTGCGGCTGAATACTAAGCACCTACCTTGCATACACGGCATATGTAAACATATATTGTAGACATATACATAAACATATACGGGAGCACTGAGCAAATGTGCAGGCTTTAGTAGCGGGGGGTCACTTGGTTGACAATTGCAAAAGGGGCCTATGTACTTCAGTGTACAGAGGCACTTGTATACTCGTAAATTTCAAGGCTTAAAAAGAGGGAATTGTTTGAGGCATTTTGTATAAAGAAGGAAGGAGAAGGTTTCATTAGCACCGCGTCACTTAATTTATCAAAAAGAAAAGGAGATATATTTTCACATTCAGTTTCGAAGTCCGCGGATATGAAGAGCGTAGAATGTGTTTAGCGTGGTTAGAAATATGTATTTAATCTTACGCAGATGTGAACTTTCAGTAGGGAAGCGAGACATGATGACCTGCTCTTGTGCTGACAAAGTGCGCTGTGGCAATGTTTCTTATGTTTCTGCGCAGCAACTGCAGCTCGTGTAATTTTTCCGCAGTAAAACTCGGTTTAAATTCGCCGATTGTCCTCTGTGCATTCTTTCTGTGTCCTGTCCTCAAAACGCCGTTATGACCATGTTCCATTAAATGGAACATCACGGCAACGCTGCCGGCGAAAATCCGTGTGGAGTCTCCGTATAATTGCTATCGGAATAAAACAACTGGAAACAGCACACGCGGTGCTTTGCCATGGTTCGAGAGCGCTCTCCGATTATGAGAACGCCATGTTCGTCTTTTCGGATTTTGTGAAAGGGGCGATAGTACTTCACCGAATTTTGCGATTGACCATGGGGTTGTTTCGAGTTTAACATCGGGGTATAATTTCGCTCGTGTGCCTAGTAGCAATCGCTTTTAAGCTAGAGCGATCGCCGTTGTGGGCACACTAGACTTTCGCGCGTCCCTTGATGTCGTTCCCCCGCATGGCTCTTGCATTTCCTGTAATCAGGCTTACCCGCGTAGCTGGGCGCCACCGGCGATCGGTACAGTTGCAGATTAGTTCGAGAGAGGGCGGAAGTGTCGCGCTGCTAACGCCGCCTAACGGCATGGTTACTCGGGCGCGAAAGGGAGTCATCTGTTCCTGTTTGGCTTGGGATTGGACAGCTCCGCAGACCTTTCGCGTGCTTGCTGGCCACTCGCGGGACCGTCCTGCGAAAATCTAGGAGCACAACACCGGAATGGACGAACACGATCGTTCGAACGAGCCATCGTTCGCGTGACTGTACACGCGAACGATTATAAGCTTTGGTCTTCGCCATGGGAGCCGAACATATTCGCTCGCTATCCGGTCGTGGTGAGTCGGACTTCCTCGATTTGTCCCACGCCCATCGGCATGTTCTATCAGCAATTCGGCTGGTTAGATAGGTGTGTAAAAGGCGTAATAAATGCCCTTGTGGTTGTCCGCACTACTGTGCTGTCGTTCCATTGTCCCAAGATCATGTACGTTTGAGACCTCACACCGTATACAGCGCGATCGCCTATAGTGTAAGTAGACGATCACAGCTAAATGTAGACTTGACTGGATCAACAGTGGCCGAACAAAGGAAGCCAAAGCCAACGTTTCGACGAGTCCTCGTGTCGAAACGGTCGCACGTGGCTGTTTGTATAGTTATACTCCTGGATTCGCTTGCTCGGCCACATGACTAACTTCATGGGGCCAATGGAATCAATCGGGCCGATCGGAGCGGCGTAATCAAAGCGCCGAGGAAAATGCGCTTGAGAGCTTTGAAATATCTACTCCGTGCAGTGCCTTATAAAGTTATACTTTATTTTGCACGCAACCTGTTCGCCCCTGCTAAGACTTAGCCGGTCACAAGTCCAGGAACATTAATTCACAGCCACGCCGACAACGGAAATTGCGGGGGGCATCCATGCCTCGCGCTGCCATCTGATAACCTCCTTGTTAGCTCAGATGGTAGGACGCGAGTGCCCCGGAAAGGCAGAGGTCTAGGGTTCCATCTCTGGATCATAACGAATATATTCTTTTTTTTTTATCTACGAAGTTAGCTTTTCGAAGGCATGCACGAGAATGGGTGCATGTGCACGTATGTAGCGCACCAGTATACGGTAAAGTGGACGGCAAACTTTTCCTTGCGCGAAGCTGCCTCGCACCTTACGGATTTCCACAGAACTTGTACCGTACGTCGCTGTTACCGAGAGCAGCTAGGTATTTGCAGCACCAGAAAATTGCGCAAACGGGCAGTGATAGTGTTGTTAAAACATAGGCTTTTCCAGGCCCAACTACCTGTGCGATACACTTTATTTCATTCCTCTTTTGCGGGTTTACGCATCTTTATGGCGAATGGCGGGCGTTATTCACATTTGTATTAGTAAAGATAACCCGGCCCCTCATTTGCATAAAACAGTTACCTTGGGTTGCCCCCCCCCCCCCCGAAAAAGAAATCCTGGGTGCGTGTCTGCATAATCCTCTCTGCGCAACCATTCCACTATGATTAGTTATATGAGCACTGCCGCGCACACGTATACACCACGTGACAAGAAGCAACGAGAAAGCTACACAGGAGGTACGACGCACAAAACATGTATATTGCCGAGCCTTGTGGAGAATTTGTAGTCGCGGTGGGCAGCTGTGTATTTCGAATAAATACAGGTCATCTACTTAGGTATGCGAAAACTGGTACGTTCGCTTACATGTGCAGGTAATATTCATAGACCCGCCGTGGTTGATCAGTGGCCACGGTGTTGGGCTGCTATGCACGAGGTCGCAGGTTCGAATCACGGCCACGGCGGCCGCATCTCGATGGGGGCGAAATGCAAGAACACCCGTGTACTAGATTTAGATGCACGTTAAAGAACCCCAGATGGTCCAAATTTACAACGGCATGCCTCATAATGAGATCGTGGTTTTGGCAAGTAAAACCCGATAATTTCTAATATTCACTGATATCAGTCTCACTTCAGCGAAACAGAAACGCCCTTACGCCTTAACACCGCTCTGTGTTCCCGGCAAACACTGTCAGTGATTGGTGCAAGGTGTGCAGTTTGCTTGAAGAGGTAAAATGTCGCAACGCAAGCGACTCGCGCATCGGTGTGCATGCGTCTAGACTTCCCGGCGTCGAGATCGCAATAAGAGCGCTACTGCTTCCTAGACGACATTTGCTGTAGCGTTTGAATGAGAATCAATTTTAGACATGAAATGCCTTTAGCTGCTGCTGTCGGCGACCTTCAAGTCACCTTGAGCCAAAAGCGAGATCCGTTATCCAGACACTCAAATGAGAACATCCGGGCAAGTTGCGAGAAGAAAACGAGATAATCCGTGCAACCAGTCATAGCTTAAGAAAATGCGGTCTCAGCCCCCAGCCCTTCGCACAGGGGTGCATTACGTGCGCTACTTACTACCCAAACAAGATGCCAGAAATATTACTTCCGAGTTCTTTCTAATGTTTGTTCACAGTATCACTCAAGCTGTAACTTCTAGTACACTGAAGTTTTGTCATTTCCAGTAGCGAGGTTCAAAAGGCAGATACGGGACACCATGCACTTCAGTGTAACCTTTTGGCGCTGAGACAGGGTTGCCTGTGCTGTTTTGAACGCCAGCGGTCCGTGAGTTCCGCGGCACTGGCTTCGCGTCGTCCCGACAGAAGAGAGAGAGAGAGAAAAACTTTATTTGGTTCTTTCAAGGATTTAGCGTCTCGAGGTCTCCGTCGTCTTCTTGGGTGCCGGCGACTTGGGGCCTCTTCCGGCATGGGTGGGCCCCTATTCCAAGGCTCCACTGAGCGTAGCTACCTCGCTAGCGTGCTGCACTAAGGCCCTTTGGGCCATGAGCTCGCAGCTGGTAAGCCGACTCTCCCATTGCTCCGCACTCGGGTTATTGTGTTGGAGGAATGATTGTGTTTGTGTGATTGTGTTTACATTCCCATGTGACATGATAGAGTCTGAAGGCGGCATGGCAGGCAGTGAAAGACGCCAGGGCGACAAAGCGCACTGCCCAGCTAGAACAAAATCGCCTGAAGGAGGCGCCATGCAGAGTGGTGCCTACTTCAGGCGATTTTCTTCTTCTAGCTGGGCAGTGCGCTTTGTCTCCCTGGAGGGGTATTCTGTAAGAGTCCACCTACTGGACTGTCCATTTCGGCCACTGATGATTGGATGGAGTTGTGTGAGCGAGGAGGAGACGAGCGGCTTCAGCCAATCGGCGACGAAATGGACATTTCACTAGGTGGATTTTTACAACATAACCCCCGTGGTGTCTTTCGGTGCCTGTCGTGCCGCCATCAGCCGGTTTTCTTCTCGCTGGGCAGCGCCCATATGCACAAATGGACAGTATGTCGTGGGGCTGTGTGGTGCGGCGTGATGTGCCGTTGCGAACATGCACTACATCTATTTGGATGTTGCGGCTAGCATCATCTCCAAGCAATCTGCTTTGCCGGTTGCCATTTCATGCATATATCTACTCTCGATTACGGGAAAGCTAGCAATTTTTTTTGTGTGTGTAAGCCCCGAAACTTCGTGAGAGCTATAAAATGGGCCTCCGCGCCCATCGATCATGGACTCTAGGCGTGGTCGGCAAGGAGTTCGGTGGCTTTTTGAGACTACACTAGTCGCTTGTGTGTTTTAAGGACGCGAGATATAAAGATCAAGTAATTTTTTTTGCATTTCGCCTTGTGCAGATATTCCAGCCGTGGTCTCCCCGCCTGCGGAAAGGCGATGGAGCGGCCACCTTCGAAGCACAGGGGTCGCCCATGCAGGGCCACGGAATCGTCGACACAGAGGGAACCAAGCCTTCAGACCTGAAGTACCGCACTAGCTTTGCTCGGCACTCTGCAGAGAGTGAAGCGTTCGGAGAACCTCCGCCGTTGGATCCGCCTTGCTTTTCTGACGACGGGGGTGCCTCGGCGTCGTCTCAAGCCGTTCGCGCAAGATCCGGAACCAGGGCCAAGAGGGGTGCAACGGTGGGAGTAGCAAGACCCTCCTCTTCAGGAGGTCCTGGCAGAGGATGGCGCCGGGGAGGGCGCAGCACACAATATGTGACCTCGTGCAGCAGCGCTCCAAGTACAGGCCATGACACATTCGACGACGTTCCTTCCGAACCGTGTCCACCAGAAAGCGATAGGGCAGAAGGTGGTAGCCACCAAGACGAGAACGGTCCAGACGATGGCTCTGCGAAGAACGACTTCGATGACCGGTCGATGTTCCCGTTTGGAGCAGATCGTCCGTCGGCGAGCAAGGCGGTGCCGTTCCCGACGTTCGCTGATATAACGGCCGCCATCGCGTGCCGGCGGGAAGAAGTTGGACCTGCAAGTGAAAAGTCAGTCTCGTTGTACATCCACGACTGCTACCTGCACGCGGTGTCCTCGGATGTGCGGGCTACGCTCGGCAGCTTCCGGCTTGTTCCCAACAGGGGTCTAGGCCGCGTCGTAACAACCGTCAACTGTGACCCGGCCTCGCTTCGTGCGACTGCGGTCGCTTTCTGCGATCCAGAAAAGCAGTACATTCGCTACGGAGAGATCCTAAAACTCGATGGGAGACGAGTCGCATTGCTGTACGATTGTCTGGGTGTCACCGACGACAATGAAAGTCACGACTTTGTTCTGGTAAACCTGAACTTGGACCCGGGCTGCTTCATCAGCCATCTCAATTCGCTGCGCTCATAATCGCTTGCCGACTTGGAGCGAGTGAAATCCATGCTTCTAGGTGAAAGCTGTCAGCCTCTTGACTCTGGACATGAGGCCGCCCACAATCAGGCTGCTGTGCAAACTGTGCTTGACTCGTCATTGGACGGCAAGCTGGAAGGGACAGTTTCTCTCGACGAAAATCAAGCGATCGCAGTAAGAGCTGCAGTTGCTTCTGATCGAGGGGTGCTAATTCACGCGCCGTCTGGCACCGGTGACAAAGAGCTGCTGAGCGCCGCTGTGCAATTGACCCTTACTGTGGATGGCTTAAAGAGGCGAGGGCTGGTACTCGTTGTAGGTAATGGGCTAACCCCCTATGTTCAAAAATGAACCAGATGGCTTATTTTGTTTGGACGTCGAAGTTGACAAAGCGGCAGGTGCTGTTGAAGAATCTGCCTCAGCTATCTTGTCGAAAGGAAAAATTAACGACTGCCTCCTAAGAAGGTGCCTCCTAAGCAAGGTGTTGAAAGACTTGAACAGTTTGAAAAGTGCTATCTTCCACCAGCCTCAATTTCGAGGGATCACCCACGAGTTCTCAACTAAAAGGAATGACGAAAGAATCTGCGTAGAAAGGTGGCTGATGCAAGGAATTAGTCGTAACGAGATGTTGACGGCTGTGTCGGCAGCCGATATGGACGCTTACCGAGAAGACTGTGAGTACGCGCTAAAAGGAAGCGGAGTCTCCACCAATTCAAATCGTTCAGTTGGCTTTCGTTATCAAAGAACTTCGCAAACGTCCCAAGGCACCGAAGGTGTCTCTGACTACGTGAAAACAGCTTACATCTGGAAAACTCTCAAGGCTACTCGATCGGACCAATTTCAGGTGGAACAGACCAATATTATGCAGCTGGAGCGGTGTCACCGATGGCAGCTATACAAGCAGTGGATTCTGTGCCCTAGGCGAAATATCCTCAGTAAACTTGAAGGTGCCCAATGTGAAGTATTGCATTGCTACCTCCACTGCAGTAAAATGCTATCCGAAAATGTCTCGCGTCCAGCTTCTGGGACGTCTGTGATTGTTGCCTCTGTGACTGCAGCGATCGCGCATAGCGGTGTCATCGATGCTATGCAACCTAAGGCCTTAGTTGTGTTCCGAGCGCATCAAGTCCCTATCTTGCTTGCTGGTAGTCTCTTCTGTAACGGCATTTCAAAGCTCGTCTTTATAGGTGACAGCATATGTTAAAAGGGAACAGCATCTTCGTCACTTTGATCGTTCGCATAGCCGCCAAGGCTTTGAGCTACACGAACTAAGCGTTCAGTATTTCCTCTCGCAGCCGGTCTGCAACCTTCTAGCACCGTTCACAAAAAATGTGCTGCAGTTAGGCTGCAGTGTTGAGACTGTCAGGGGTGTTGCAGAATCTCAGCAGTCTTTTGACATTCCCGACAAAGAAGAAGCAGTCTTGATGATATCCCGGTTGTGTCTTCATTTTCAGACACACGGCTACCATGCGAGAGATGTGGCTATTGTTACCTTATCGCCTTCTGCTGCTGTGGCTGCGCAGACGCTGGTCGAAAACCTGCGGCAGGTAGGGTGTGCGCACACAGTGTGGTCTGTCAAAATTTTAGGCTCAACTTTTTGCAAGATCCTGATCTTGCTTGTAGGCTCGGGCGCACGTGGCTCATATCTTACGGCTGCTCTGAGAAGGGACATTGTGCAGTGTACGGTTTCGGAAGGCTTGCAAGCGCTGACGAGAGCTGCCAGAATGTCTTCAACGCGGCCCATGAAAGCAAAGGGTCTACCAGTCCAGCTCTTTCTTTGTCGTGCGTGCTCCACCCTCGAACCGTCGTCCGTATCGAATCGGGAGATGATTTTGGTACAAGAATGCAGCAAAGTGGGGGATGCATGCAGTTATGCGGTGCTAAGAGGCGCTGCAGCAACATGTGCTTACAAATTTGCCACAGTGGAGATCACCCAGACGTTCGCGACCAGCCCTGTTCGAAATATATTTGCAGTCGTAAACACCCCTGTCTTAACAGGTGCTCTGAGCGCTGCACTCAGCGGTGCATGGTCAACGTCACTAAGAAATTGCCTTACTGTACCCACACTGCTACATTTTCTTGTTACAAGTGGGAATCACGTCATGTACCAGTGCCTAGTACCGCGACAGCCAGCCGACACGGTGCGCACCAGTACAAGTGCAGAGTGCCAGTTACCGTAAACATGAAGTGCGGCCACACTACACAGATTACGTGCTTTGAAAACAGCAGCCACAAGTGCTTCAGCACTTGGACCTCTGGAAAACTTGCCCTTGAGCCAGTACACGTGCACGGCGCTAGTAACTGTAAACCTGCAATGCGGACACACGGCACAGGTTCCGTGCTCTGAGAATCCATCTACGGCAGCCACAGGTGCCTTAGCATTTGGACATCCAAGCTACTTATCCCTGCGCCACTACAAGTGCACGGTGCCAGTTACCGTGAACCGCGAGTGCGGACATAAGTTGCAGATTACCTGCTTTGAGAATCAGGGACAGTCCACAGCGGTCACATGCATCTGCAACTGGACGTCGGGCACAGCAAGCCAACTTGCCTCCGTGCCGAAGGCCTGTGCTAGTGACCCCTTCCTGCGGCCACACAAAAACCATCCAGTGTTGCGACAAAGCTGGATATCGGTGCGACGTCTCGGTAACGGCCGTGCGTCCTTGCGGTCACTCTTGTTACGTCTCTTGCGGAGTGGACCGCAGGGTCTTTCCGCCATGCACCGTGCAAAGTTGTGTTAGACTGTGCTCATCCAGCTCACGGCTCTTGCAACAGAACCTCCTCGTTGAAGTGCAGAATGTTCGTCAAGAGAACATTGGTTTGTGGCCACACACTTGATGTGGTTTGCAGCGAACCTAGTCCCCAGTGCCGAGTTATTGTTTCTAGGACACTTTCATGCGGCCACATTGACATCAGGCCCTGCTGCGACAAGGCATCTCCGTTCACCTGGCGGTGTGTTTACGTATAGCGCTGTAAGCACCCGTGCAGATTAACGTGCGGCAACCACCCACACGAGGACAAGTGCCAGGATTGCAAGGACAAGTGCTCCATTTCATAAGGACTGAATTTTGGGAGATCTATAAAATGTCAAGTTTATGCTTATTTTACCAATGGAAAAGAATGTTCTCACTTGTGACTACTGTAGGTTGCGTTGATATTCAGTTATCGTCTGCACGATAGCATGAACCCGAAGTGGTTTTAGCAATACAGAAAGTGACTAGGTCCAGGAGGCAGCAGATGCAACCCTATGGATCACGGCAATTTACTTATCTACTGTGTTCTGCGCGGAGACCTCTCGCTCTTTGTCATCGAGCATGATGCGAACGCTAAACGGGCAAATTCAACGTGACAAATAAGGTATTTAAGGTTTATGACACGAATAAAGTATTTAAGGTTTAATGAAAGTGTTCTTCGTTGTACGAGCGTTTTGACTCTCCCTTTCCTTGGTTTGGTGAAATTTCATTTCTGCCCGCACGAAGTATTCTAAACCGCCGTGGTGGCGCATTGCGTGCCTACGGCGCTTTGCGGCGGAGCCCGAGGTTGCTCGTTCGATTTCTGGCCGCGGCGACTGCATTCCGACGAGGCCGTAATGAAAAAAAAAGGCGCTGTGCACTGAGCATTTGGTGCACGTTAAAAAACTCCATCTGATAGTAATTAATGTCAAGCCTTTCCACTACCACGTCTGTCATGGCCAGTGTGTTGCTATCGGACGTTATACACACAAAAATAGAATACGTTTATTGCACCGCGCAAGAACATAAACACCATTTGTGTTTAGAAGTCGTGATAGTATCGGGTGCCTCGTTTCCTAAGATACTGATGCGTAATGGTAGCCACTGAAATATTCTTTCCTGTAGCTCGATTTCATAGGCCGCCTTGTATACCGCACGTCATAAATTTGACTGAAAGCGACGTTAAATATATGTAGTAAAATAATCCTATATATAGGAGAAGCAAGTGTATATGCCGAACGCTAAGCTCTTAACCGTCCGTCAATACTAGCAAGAACGTTTTCTAGTCACGTGCGCAGAAAGAAAAGAAAAAAAAGAAAGGGAGGGGGGGCACTTGCCTGACAGTTTTCGGAACGTGGAATTCGTGTTTCAAGTTTTCGTGTTGAGCATGCAGACTTGCATGCTCGAAGTACACGGCGGCAATGCTTATCACCGAGATGGAAAAAGGCAGGAAGGTTAACCAGGTTGCACCTGCTTTGCTACCCTGCACTTGGTGAGAGGGAAGTGGGCAGAAAGGGAGAAGTGAAAGGACTAAGGATATGCTTAGGTGTATTTAAAGACCTGTCCACAAGTGAAAGCTACAAGAACTAGCTTGGCGACATATGACTCCACTCCGTCTTGGTGGAAATCCACACTTCATCATCATCATTATTGTCATCATGACAACGTTATAGTGGGTGTGCATCAATGCAGGCGTAATTTTGCTTCCGTATGCATCCCCTTTTTATTCGTATTTGAGAATGTCCGACTCGATTTGCAATTTTTTTTCGAAGACATCTTATTTGCTGTGCATTTTACTAAACCATCCCTTCTATTCTCTTTTTGAATTACATAAACACTACTCTTTAGTGTTCAAATTGGACTAAGTCGTTTTTTTTTGTATGCTTACTAGAGGGTGACAGCACCGGGAGGTATGGTTTCAGCCCGACTTGACTTAAAACATAGTTCTGCATCACTCCGGGAATTTTGCAAAGGCACTCAGGGAAAACCTGGAAAACTCCGAGAATTTGGAAATGTCAACTTGGTAGGCACCCTGAGATGGCATGAGAAAGCAACGAAACGCTATAGACACGACAGCGGTTGCGGGATGGAAGGATGGATGGATGGACGGACGGACGGACGGACGGACGGACGGACGGACGGACGGACGGATGGATGGATGGATGGATGGATGGATGGATGGATGGATGGATGGATGGATGGATGGATGGATGGATGGATGGATGGATAACTTTATTGAGGCACCTCGGTGGGCGCGATTAGCGCGCAGCGGGGCGCTCCCACGCGGTTGCGGGAAAACAGGATAAATTTAAGTTCAAGGTACGGTAAGATTCGTCCCTGCTATTTCTGAAAAATAAATACCATGCAGATATGTCAAGAGAACTTATGCAGGGCGTGCAGAAAAAGAGCCGCATTAATTAAAGCACACCCCAGGGTCTAGCTAGCAACCCCACGGAAGCGTTGGCACGTCCAATCAACACTTCAGTGCCCGCAGCGGTAGCTTTGCGTAATGTTTCATCTCGAGGTCGCGGATTTGATCCCTACCGCGGCAGCCGCATTTCGAAGGGGGCGTAAATTAGAGTTTAATACTTCTACCACGATGCGATGTGCCATGCGCGGCAATGACAAATAATACTCAATCCTCAAAGACGTTATAAAATTAGACGTACAACAATGCCTCAAGCAAGCACCCCACAAAACACGGAACCAGCTATTTCATGTTTAAAAGATGTCTTGAACAGCTAATTCAAAAGTCTAGTAGCTGTGTTGATCAAGACATTTTGTAGCCATGGCCATATACAAGTACTTCAGTAAGCCCTGCAAACATTATGCTAAAAGTTGGCTAATGGACAGCTTGACAAGAACTGAAGACTTCTATTAGACATTACCACAAATTTTTGCGGCAGCTGTTACAGTAACACGACATTTGCCCACATTCACAGTTTATTTTAAACAAGGCACGGACATCAGAAAAGAAAGTTTATACTGTCGAATAGAATGATGCACAGGTAGTTTTTCCGGATATGAACCATGGGAACAGTGTAGTACAGCCTCATTGGTCGATTAGTGCTTTATACTTAAACCAATCAATTGAATGCTGCCTGTCAGAATTACTTTGCGAATAAAACAAGATCTGTATTGTATGCTGATATCATGCCAATGTTCACCCATTGACCTAAACAAGAACACCTCTGCATGAAACACGTCGTTATTGACAAAACTTCGCCCTGCTGGGTCTTGTCAGAGTTGTCGGACGATCCCACCGCTGTCAACTAGCTGTAGGAGTCGTCGGACGATCTCGCCGCTGCCACCATTTGAAGGAGTTGACGGTCGAAGAGAGGAACTCGGTGAACAGGATTTATTTACGTTATTTACATCTTAGACAAGACATACATCGACAGTCTAGCGTGACTCCCAAATGGAGCCCGCAAGACGACACATACAGCAAACAGCTTACGAGCACAAAGCTCACTAGTACATTTCGAGCATGACGACGAGCACGCAGCTCACTAGTACATTTCTAGCACGACAACGAGCACGCAGCTCACGACGACGAGCACCCACTAGCAGCCGACAATCGCTGCTTATAAGCACTTGGTCCCCCCTTGATTCCAAGCGGACGGAAACGTTCGTCCAGTCATCGTTCGACGTCAGCGTTCGACGTCACCGTAGACCAGCCCTTTTGGAGGAGGAGGAGGGCTGTTGGAGGAGTATGAGGACTCACATACACGTGCTGCACATACACACAGGTGTAATGGTCCGGAGCCGACGTCAGAGGGGCTTCGTAGAACTCTGAGCGGTTCCGGCTAGCACATTGTCTTGCGTCTTGCTCGGAACGCGGGAAGGAGCCCATGTCGACGTTCCCGCGGCAACTCCCCCACTCATAGCAGAACAGGACGGCGTTGTCGTGTTGCGCACAAAGCCTGCTTCGTCGAACTCCTTCACTCACAACGGCGACGAGGCTAGAGCGTAACGGTGGCGGTTTCAGCACAAAGCCTGCTTCGTCAAACTCCTTCACTCGCAACGGCGACGAGGCTAGAGGTTGGCGGCGGCGTTCCAAGATGGGGTTACCACCGCTGACGTAAATGGCTGGCAAACTTGCACTGCAGCTGGCCGTTTTTAACAGCGCCTCCATGGCGCGGAAAATCTCGACTGTCCAGTGCTGGCAACCGCTGGGCAGGAAGAGAATGGCTGGCGAGCAAGCCGATGGCTTTGCTCTCTGCAACCCCTGCGCACTTGGAATGCCTTCAACCATCTCACAACTGGCACAGAAGAGTCGACCCGGCAACACAATACCACTCAGCGTGCAAACGCCCGCAATCAGCTGTTAACCCACCAGGCTTCCTATCAAAATTTCAGTGCAAGTCACTCAACTGGGAATCCCCAAATTTTGCCCCAAAATTTCGTGCCGCCAAAGCGAGCGTTCGCGTTCCTCTTGAGTTCGACCAAACCCGACCGCCGCGCTGCACAAGAGTAAAGGTTTACGCAGAATTAAACCGAAGGCTCTCAAACACCAATACCCAAACATAACTTAAGCAGCCCAACTTCGCCAACAGCCTGTTCTTATCCTATCACAGTGGCATACTTATCTCATGTACTGTTGCCACTGAAGAGTGTGGCCAACTCTACAGGTACGTAAATACAGTCGCGCTAGCTTTGTGGTCCCTATTCCGAACACGTGCTTGCGTCATACACAAAGTTCTTGTCACGCTTACTCACATTTGTTCCTTTAGTCCACACAGGACGCGTTCCTTAAACGAACAACCAAACTTGCGTAACTTACGCAACACAAAGGAACCTTCAAACAAACGTGTCTTCTAATAACTCGTTCCCTGCATGCTAACTACTGAAGTCAGAATACGGCTGCCCTCAACACGCACGAACAACCCAGTCATAAACCTGCTTCCTTCCGTCCGCGCAGGACACGCGCTGATGGAACTAAGAGCTCCTCTCAGTACAAATCACGCACTTACTGAAAACCTACGCAGTTAAACTTAGAAAATAAAAAACACATAAAAAAGAAGGTTAACTAATACACACGCGCGTTACGATAGGCCTCTCCACGATAACCTTGACACTCAGGTTACTCGCACACACAAACAAAAAGAAAGCCTATCTACTTATTAATGAACACCTCGCGATACTACATGTTTACAAAAAAACGCGTCTTTCAAATCTCCGAGCTTCTCAAACAAAACAAACAGAGCTCATACCTTACTTCTTGAAAGAAACTAGTCTCAATTCGCGAAAATTTTCAAATGCTCAAAAAAAAAAAAACCAACACGTTTTCCTTCCACGGAAGCTCTCTTGGCCTCCCGTGCCAAACGTTTACGTCTTAAACGGTTTTTTGAGGAAACTTTGGGTTTTGCTGGCTAGTGCTGATGGAAATTGCAAAACGAGGTCTTTTGTTTTTTGAGACAGAGACCAAAAGTGCACATGGAGCATATGAAAGTCGCCTGTTGTTTGCAGTTAGCTTGTTTCTGCTTCTGCGGCGTGTCATTTAGAAGCAGCGAATGCATTCTCGTTCTGACTCCCGCAGTTAAAACTGGCTTCAAGAGACCCTTCTCCTCGCCAATAGGAATGTTTCCATGGCCAAAAACGATCTGCCGCTCTCCTTTCTAGCAGTGTGTTCTTTTCTGTTCTACAGCACGCTCATTCATAACAAAATTCTGAAACATTCAGCTGGAGTCTTTGTATACTTTCTCACACTCAGGCAAATCATCGGCGCTGCTGCGCCTCACATATCCAATTACAGGGTGTCTTTGTCCACACTACCATTTCTATTGCGAAGAGGCACACATTCGTAGCGACCGTACTTTGTCTTCCTCGCCCTCATTGCATAGTGATGAGGATTATTTGAGACGTCGTCTCTTGAAGCCTGTATCAATAGTTCTTCTGACCATCGCCGCTGAGGCTCATATTAGCAGTATCACCTTCCGGTGGAATTCGTGTTCTCAGCCGACTTGATACCAGAAAATCTACAATTTTGTGCACCCTTGTATGAATCGAGGGAATCACCTTGCGGTTAGTTGAAACCCATCTCGAAGCTATGCCCCCACATTCACAAATAAACAAAGCGTGCGACCGCGACGCACGGCCACACATTGAGTGCTGCATCATAAGGCTGAAGATTCATAGCAACGCCAGCATCCCATCAACAGGTATCAAGGGTCTTCATGCTCACCTCATTCCACCAGCGCAGCTAGATCGCGCCCATATTGTATTTGTTTACGTTTCAGGTATCCAGCGCTACCTAACAGCGGGAGCACGAAATTAGGCGCGAATGGTCGATGCCACCAATTTGCGACCTAGAGAAAATCTATTCATTCCACGGCTAAGACAACATTCTGGAAGGTTTATAGAGGCAAAAACAAATCTTGAGGTGCCCGAGAACAGCAACCAATTTATTTTACCACCAGTCTCATTTTCTACACAAGTCATGGAGCAAAGAAAAAAAAAATACAAGAGGCTCCGACGACACGTTTTTGAAGCCGGTAGTGCAGTCACGTTGATGTGCCATCTCCCTTTGCGCCTCCAATCAGCTCGCCGGTGCAGATAAGCACTAGCTTTGAACTTGCATTGCTGTGAGCCGCCGGATGTGCGTGCTGATGACGCGCGTCAAAACTGAGCCTACGAAATTTCTGTAGCAGTTTTAGTGAAGCAAACGCGCTCCAGTGCATTTCCGTGGTACGTTGAAGAGGACGACAAAGACCCGCGCCGCTATTGCATGAGTCACGTTTTTTGCCGAAAGTTAAAGCACACACAAAACGAAGACACATAAAGACAACACGGGTGGTGTTGTCTTTATGTGTCTTCCTTTTGTGTGTGTTTTAACTTGCGGAAAAAAACATGTCTTTTAGCAAGCACCAACTGGGCCAACAAGCAGTTCTGTTGCAACATATTGCTTGAGTGTTTCTGTTGCTCGATGACACTCGCACGCACAGACCGAAAACACAACTTTCAAACTTACACACCACGATCGAAAGTCAGCTTCTCTCGCGAACAAAATGTGCTACGAGAAAGACACGGGCCGAAACATCCTATCTCACTTTTCAGAGGCCGAGACAAGCAGCGAGAGCTTCAGGAGTGCGGTTACTATGGCACCGTTTATGTTTCGCACACCAGTTCCAGTGCTCCTTTGCGAAAAACACCACGTGACTTCTGCTGCACTCTCTCGAACTGACATGGGTGAGCTGGGCCATCTCCTACGCTTTCTTTCCACGATGTACATGAGTAGACAAGACCGACAAATCGTTCAATTGCACGTGCCACCATAGTTGTCTCCATGAGCACTCGCTTCTAATTCAGATTCTTGTCCGGCAGTGGTGATCGAAACTTTTCATCGAAGTCGATATCTATGGAGAACAAAGTACGACGAAAACCAGTCCGCAATGATTGTGCTTTACTGTAGGGTTGATGGTTATTCAGTATGTCGGGAATTCGCAACACTGGGAAGAAAGGGGTTGAATCTCTAATAATTTTCTGCAATTCTCGTTTCATCAAGAAACTGTACACACGCACGTATGCCCGTATTTGAGATGTTTCTGTGGCCACGCACCGAAGAGTTTTTCCAGCGACAGGGTTCTGCTATCAAGAATATGTATTTTTCTTGAACAATTCTAATGGCTGGTTGAATTCTTGTTACTGTGAAAGAGAAGGGCCCTGTATCGGATTTTTATAGGAAGGAATTGGGCTGATACCTTTTCCCATGCTGTACAAAAAGCACTTGTATTAAGCACTATGTATTATTGCTTCTTAGCGCGGTTGACCTTGATCGGTATGGTGAACTCCACAAATAGATCTATCTTGAATAATGTTGAACATTGTGTCCTTTATTAAACCAAGTCTGTTTTGTAATTCGGGCGAACATTTTGCTAATAGCGCGACGCGCATTCCTTTTTGACAATGGGAGAAACGAAATTTCATCCTTCTTACTGGCGTGCTAAACCATCTACAGCATGAGTGCCTGCAATTCCAAGATGACTAGGTACCTATACCTAGCCCAATATTAGCAACTCAGTTTTTCGTGAGCTGTACTGTCTGTTGTGCTCCCTATATATGTGCAATCAAGTGATTGTCGTATGCTGGTCACAAAGGTATAAAAGGCAACGAAGCTGCTGACGAAAGCGCTACGTCAGTAACTTTTAGCAACACAGATGGAAATATCCCCATCCCTGCAACGCACCTAAAGCCTTTTCTACGCTCTCTGTGCCACTAGGTGGCTTCACCGCGCAGACCATTCACATTTGCGCTTCTGCACATCCCGTGAAACGTCACGGTCAAACGGCCAGGCCCAACCCCTTCAACTTGCGTTTACCTAAATACCGGACTCAAGAAACGCTATTGTCGAAGTAATCCGCCGGTGTAAAGTGACGGCTGCAAACGCGCAAATCCTGGCGCCGACCGGATAGCGACAGTCCGATGCGCTGCAGCCAGTCTGCTCGTCTGCTGCCTTGCAGAGGGACACGACGTCGAAGCTTGACATATTGCCAGTCAGTACGTTTGCAGCCCACAACGTAACAAAGCCGAATCATGGTGCTCGTGAAAAGACTGATACCGACTCTGACCGCGGAGCTCTCGTCGAACTGGAGCACATTGTAACTCAAGCAGACCACGCCGGAAGTGCTGAAGTGTAGTGAGAAATGGTTCTTGTGTATTTTCTTTCTGTTACTTTATTTTTATAGAAACAAATTACCTACATTTAAATTATTACGAACAACATTTGTTCACTATGAAGTTGGAAAACTTATTGATGACGCGCCCTGGAAAGCCAATCGAATAGCTCGCCCTACTAACGTCAGTGAGGCAAATGACGTCAAATGGATAGGGGCGGCTTAAAATTCAGCCGAGCAGCGTGCTGCGATCGGCTGCGATGTACATTTTTAAACCTTATGATAAATTACACGCTTTACGCAGAGCACTTAGATGCATCAGTTAATGATCAGAAGGACCTACTCTAACGACTCCGTACGTTTGTACAAAATCGTCAAAATAGTTTCAGGGTCCCTTTAAAATTCATACAGTGCAGCAACGCTGAAGTTCGGGTAAACTATTAAGTAAAATGCACTTTAGCCTTCATTTGCTGCACTTGCAATCATATTTTCAACAAATGAACAAAACAGCCTGAGGAAGATTACATCAATTTCAACTGTTTTGTTGTTTCTGGTGGCGCTACAATATATCTAATATGTGTATTTGTGCCTGCTATATTATAGCTCTTCGGATTAAGCTGAATGTCGCTAAGATTGAGAACTTCAGCGGAGATTGTCAGGGCTACACTAATGACAGAACATATCCATGCATGATTTCCACATTTGAACTCCACTGATGTCTGGTATGTTGAAATTAATGCTTATAATTGCTTACGTGGCAATTGTGTTGTTTTGCTGCATGTAACAAAATATCCTCCTTCAAGGGACAATAAAGGCACACCAAATACGTTTGGACTGACTGAATAATATTCCAAAACTGTGTTTACTTATTCCGAAAGTAGGCAGGTTGAACAGAAAGTTAAGGTCAAAGTTACATTTTCTGAATTTCCCGGCAGAACATGCTCACTGTACCTTACTACAATGTCACAGATAACAAAGTACCCTTCTTTATGTATTTGGGCTTCGTTGGCGGAGTAAAAGTTTGCGAAACTTGCCAAATTAGATCTTTATATGCTTTAGGATGCAATGTAGTCTACTTGCACTGATAAACTATTAACTATCAGATGCTGTGAATACCTCTTGTGCCAGCTGTATTTTGCTTTTGCAGCTTTCCTGGCTATCTGTGAATAAGAGTAGCTCTTGGTATTTTAGTAGGATAATTTACTAGACAGGTGAAATCATTTTCTCTCTTTAGCGGCCCTTTAATAACTGAGGCTTCGTACTTTACTTTCATAATCTCAGTGGCTATGGCAACTCAGTTGATGAGGCAGAATGCAGTGATATCTTGTAATGTGCTTTGAAGTGCAACAATGTATGGGAGTGCACGGTTTTAAAGTTCTAATGTCTGTATACATTTTTTTTACAGCTGACCGACGTCAGATCTTGAAGGAGCTAGCATTCATTCAAAAATCAGAATGAAAATACTGAAGAAGATGACTACGATAGAACCAATACTTGAGTGCAGAGAGGTCACGTTTCCCCTGGAGACACCGGAACAGCTGGAAAATTTGGAATCTTGCAAACGATAAAAATGCCCGCAATAGATTGGTTAGATGCTACAAGAATGTGCCATAGATGCGACTTCGATGTATTATCTTTTTTTCCAAATGAAACGTCTGGCGAGCCATGGAGGAGCAAATACTGCCTAGGCAGTCAAGACAGAACTTCGTTACCTGCTATCTGATGGGCTGGCAGCAGCTTAGCTTTTTTTGATCAAAAAGCAAAAAAAGGAGTTTTGCCAGCCTGCATCAATGGAGCATCAATAAAGGAATAATAATAATAATAATAATAATAATATTAATAATGTTTATTTTTCATCATCACAGTGATAAAGGAAGTTGTAGGTAAAAACTGCTCTTCGTAGAGGCGGCGTTAAAAAGGCCCGCAGCTATCTTTGTACAAAACAGCGGTAGTGGCATTACAATACCATGCAACGTACAGCAAATCTGTTAATAAAAATACAGAGGATACGTTAGTCTCATAAACACTAAAACACACGTATGAGCGTGAGCAGAGGGTCAACGTAACTTAACAGCCTTGAATATGCAGCTTTCGCAATTCGATCAGTGTACACTGCAGAAAATCTATTCCAGCTTTTACATATTCATAATGTAGGCATTTTGTAGGATAATTTATCATCAGAATAATTTGCTTTCTGGGTAATCACCTTCCACATTTCTTCATATCAAACTTTACATACATATTTATTCGTATAGATAATATCATGAGAAGTCAACAAAGACACTAAGAAAAAGATGGCGGACGATTACACGTCTTCGCATTACGCGTGCGATGTTCTAATTGAGCTACCGCGGCGCGGTCACCGCATCCACTTTCTTGGGTATGTGTGTTACTACTAGAACTAACCTTGGGAGTGTTAGCCAGCGCCACCACTCACAAACCTTGGTGGCGGATGTGAAACATCCTTTCTGCCGCAGGCGTTACGAGTACGTGATCTTTCTGGGTGAAGGCAACTGGACAATAGACCCGCACATGATACCTAAAGGCATCAATGTTGCCGGATTCGAGACCCTCGTTATGTAATAAACGAGAAGAAATGGGGTTAACCGAGGGGCCCCCTTTATTAGTATGTCATAAGAAGCCAACAAACAAAGATGCCAAGGAAAACACAGGGGAAATTACTTTTACTTACTAATTGAATTAAAGAAATGATAAATTAATGGCAGTGAAAGTGGATGAAAAAACAACTTGCCGCAGGTGGGGAATGATCCCACGTCTTCGCATCACGCGTGCGATGCTCTAACCATTTGAGCTACCGCGGCGCGGTTTCCCCATCCACTTTCTTGGGTATGTATGTGTTACTACTAGAACTAACCTTGGGAGTGTTAGGCAGCGCCACCACTCAGAAACCTTGGCGGCGGATGTGGAACGTCCTTTCCGTCGCAGGCGTCACAAGTACGTGATGTTTCCGTGTGAAGGCAACTGAACCATAAACCCGCACGCGATACCTAAATGCTTCAATGTTGCCGTATTCGAGACCCTCGTTATGTAAGAACGAGAAGGGGGTTAACCGAGGGGCCCGATTTTTATTTATCATACCATGAGAAGCCAACAAACAAAGGCGCCAAGGAAAACATAGGGGAAATTATTTGTACTAATTGAATTTAAAAAATGATGAATTAATGGCAGTGAAAGTCGATGAAAGAACAGCTTGCCAACCGTGGGAACGGTCCCACGTCTTCGCATTACGCGTGCGATAAAGAGCAACTCTAGGCAGAAACCTTGCACAGCATTATCGGATGCAAGCATGTCATTGCTGCAATGCGCACAAAAATCGGCCCATAACACTGTATTGAAGTACGTACACCATTGGGATAAAAAAAAGAACCTTTATGCTGTACTATAGAAGCATACGTAAGTAGAATAATTACCTCCAAATGGTAGAATTGGCACAAGGAAAAACACTGCACATCTATGCACGCTGATAGATCCACAAAGCCACGAATCACAGGAGAAAAACAGTTGCCTTCCCATGTTTCGAAGTCACAAAGCATCAACAGTTGGAACTATCTAATATACCACTGCACGAATAAGATTGCGCAGGTGCTAACACCACGGGTCCCTTAAAAACACATTACTCATTCACTAACAAATACACACGCCTCGCGTTGACATCGCAGCACATGTGGTGTGCGCAATTAGGGCTGACTACGATCGCAGTTGTATGTTCTTCCCGCCTGCCGTCTTCCATTTTCTGCGGTACTGCTCTTTGATCTCAATAAATATTACGGCCTTCTATATGCGGTATCAAGTTAGCAATTTAGGTTACAAGTTTAACATTACTTCATGCGCACCTCCCCCCCCCCCCCCCCCCACAGAAGATACGGAACTACCGAAACTTCAGTGGCAAACAAATGTGGTTGCTGCGATTGCACCATCGTTCGTAAACTCATCGGGCTCCGCGACTCTGCCGTGCAGATCACGGCTGTTTTATTTTGTTTTGTTTTTTCATAGGGAAGCATTCGCTGTGCTGTAAACACTAGCTGTTTCCTCAGCGACTCACCAAGACGAGGCTGAACACATGCCCACGTAACGTTGGCAACACCATGTAGGCGCGCACGTCGCGACTTTCGTGTACGTCACTTATAGGCCGGCACCAGTTTCACTAGCTCAGTACACTGAAACTAATACAAACGTGCTAGCGCAGTGTGCTGCACATTTGTACGGCAGAATGCTTAATGATTCAGCGATTAAATAGAAACACCCCTCTATGCAAGCAAGCTGTCCCATATATAGCCAAATTTTTCATAAACTTTCACCCTCGCATTAAGCATGAGTAGCGGAATCCAGCAATGCATGTTGTATAACTGACCAGCAACAATCTGTATAGGACCAATTGGGCCTATTAGTATAACAGAAACTACTAGACACACAACACTGTTTGCATAAAACTAATAAGTCTAATACACATGGTCTATTGGTCTTACAAGTAAATCAGTACAACTAATAGAGATTCCTATCGGTCTAATACACAACTTATATAACTAATAGAAAACTGTATTAGGCTAATAGAAATTGCTATTGGAATTTGTGCTAGCGAATACGTTAACCCTACTATTAGGAAAAATGAAACAGGGTTACTATGAACAAATAATTCAAGCCGATAAGAATACAGGAAAGCAGTGACATATATTTAACCTATTTTTAAAAAACACTAGCTCTGTAACTGCTATTACTGAAATCTGTCATGATGAAAACACCTTTCACACTTCTGATACCATTCTAAATGCCTTCAGCCAACATTTTTCTAGTCTCACAACCAAATCCGGACATTCTTACTTTAGTAAAGGTCGTTCATTGCAATCTTTTTATGGAAGAGTATAGGCTTGGGCTGGTCGGTAATACATACTTACACTGGAAGCATAGCGCGGGAAGGACGATCGACAAAGACGATCTTTTTATCTTTTCCCAACCACTCCCACTGAGGTTCGCAATATGATCCTAAATCTTAAAACTGGCTCTGGACTTGACGACATACCCGCTAGGCAAATAGAGGACATTGTTGATGTCATCGCTCCTATCTTTTCTCATACTGTAACTTTAATCTTTGAGCACTCCATTCTAAAGCGAAGCTTTCTTTGCTTCTTCCTTCGATTTTCCCACTGCTGCTGCTGCTGTTGTCCGGCACACCACATCAGGGGGTGGTTCAGAGCGTGTGTATACATGACAGGAGCGAGTCATAGAGGAAAGGCTACGCGAGAAACTCGTTTTCACCCCACCGCCTTGAATGTGCACAATGCCCTCTGGAGCTCCTTGGTCGTCACC
Organism: Dermacentor andersoni; assembly: GCF_023375885.2. NCBI lineage: Eukaryota > Metazoa > Arthropoda > Arachnida > Ixodida > Ixodidae > Dermacentor > Dermacentor andersoni. Next base: position 189,557,049 of record NC_092817.1, on the reverse strand, counting down.
ACATTCACCTCTTGACAGCTGTAATTACCCGTGACTCTCCTCAGAATCATTGCAGAAACTGCAGCGCTTTCCTTTCTAATAACGCGCGAGACCAGAGGGGACGTAGAGAACTGTAGAGGGGAGAGAGAAGAGGCAGTTCCCATATATGGGAGGGGGGGGGGGACTTTACATGAGTAGGCAAGAAAACCCTACCACTACACGACAGTGGTTGCGGGGAAACAGGCTAAGCTCAAGTTCAAGGTACGGTACAGTACGTTGCTGCTATTTCTGAAAAATAAACACCATGCAAATATGTCAGGCGGAGCAACTACGCAGGCCGTGCAAAAGCAGAGCCGTATTAATTAAAGCACACCTCAAGGTCCAGGTGACACTACGGAAATGGTCGACCATCAAATCCACACTTCTGTGCCCGCCGCGGTAGTCTTGTGGCTATGGCATAGCTAGAGGTCGCGGATTTGATCCCAACCACGGCAGCCGCATTTCGATGAGGGCGAAATAGAAAACGCACTTGCACTTAAATTTGGGACACGTTAAAAAACGTCACGGTGTCAAAACTAATCCGGAGTACGCCACTACGGCGTGCCTCATAATTTGATTGTGCTTCTGGCCCGTACAGCCCCATATTGCAAGTTTAATACTTCTACCACGGTAGGATGTGCCATGTTATGCGCCATATGAAATATGGAACACAACAACGCCTGAAAAACATCACTCCCTGTGTGTTTTATGTACTCTGCAGACAAACAGCAATGGTGCACGCAAGGTAACGTTTAGCATCAACTCACCACCTTCGTGTTAGACTAAACGTTGAAGAAATGAAGCTTTAGCCGTCAACATCACCGGTAATTATCACCAATCAAAGCATACAGCACGGAAAGCTTCGCTTACATCGATTCCCACAGTGCGTGGGATCTGCATAATTTTTTTTTCATTTTGAACTAAACAAAAGCAATACCTATTTATAAAAAAGGCAATAGATCAGTCATCAATAATTATAGGCCCATCGCTATTCCTTTTTAGTAAGGTTGTTGAAAGGTTATTTTCCACATGTCTTACAAACTACCTTAGCAAATTTAGCCTACTATCGCCACATCGGTTCGGATTTCGTCAGGGGCTTTCCACTAAGCTCGAGTTGGCTGTTCCTACTGAAAACATCAGAAACGCTATTGACGACAGAAATTTTCTTGGATCAATCTTGATTGACTTCAGTCAAGCTTTTGGTTCGATCAATCATTCTATTCTTTTGAACAAACTCGCTTCTTATGGTATAACTGGCCCGCCGCGACAGCTAATTTCAATCTACTTAATCATACTCAGACTATCCATTTCATGCATACTTTCCGACACCAAGACAATCAACATAGAGGTCCCACAAGGCTCTATATTAGACCCTCTTCCATATATTTCTCATCTACATTAATGACCTATAAGATTGTTTGTCACTACACACTGAATCCTTACTCTACGCTGATGACACCACCATTTTCCCTTCAAATGTCTCCATTGCAGCCTTGATTTCCCAGCTAAACAGTGGTCTGCAGAGCGTTACTATTTCGTGCCATAAAAATAAGCTTGTTTATTAATCCATCTAAGAAACAGTTTGTTACTTTCAGTTCTAGGTCTAAAAACGGTGCACCTTACTCCCGGCTTAGTGTGTTACAGAGAGATCACACAACACTACAGACTAGGGCGGGTTAAATATCCTCCGGCTGATATATCCTTAAACAAGAGCCAGGCCTCCACTTGGCGTCGCCTGCAAATCCAACTCGTTTCCAAGCCCGGTGTCGTGCAGCCTCTACTACCCGGGTCAGTACTCCAACCAGTGTAAGCTATGTAAAGCCAGGGCTAATCTTAATCACATTCTGTGGGAATGTCCACTGGCTTCCTCTGAGGGAAGAATAAAGTCTTTAGAACAGTGGGAGACCTTATTACTCAGCTCCGATCCGGAGATTCAACTGAAGACCGTCCGACTGGCCGAAACCGCCCCTAGGGTCCAAGGACTCCTGGCCGTCGTCTAGGTGGGAATGCTTAAAGCCTTCCCTACATCTGTTGGACCAATAAAGTTTTACAATCCAATCCCGGTGTATGTAAATAACTGTGCAATATACCCATCTAATCAATGCACATTTATCCGTGTCGAACTTGGCTGTTTTTTTTTTAACTTTAATGCCCACATTAATCAAACAAAAAGGAATAACGCCTACGGCGATCGTGTTCTTCTCAATGCTTGTCAATATTTCACGCTCCCTACTCTAGCTCCTCTCTATTTTGTGTTCATAGTCATTTACCATAGTCATAGTATAGAGTCATGGGGCCTTGCATATGAAACTTATGCCCGCTAGAACATATCCAAAAACAGTCACGCTGTGTTATAACCAACAGCACATATCACGCTCATTCGGCTCCACTATTTTACTTATTAAACATCCTTCCTATTTCATATATTTTCTTTAAGTTATTCATTATGACCTACTGCGTCGTGCGTAATCCGTGTCTTCTTTATATTATAGGAGAGAAATTTACGACTAACTGTAATACAAGTTTTTCCCACAATACTGCCTAGGGCTCGCACTAATTACGGGCAAAATCCCGTAAGCTTCGCTGGCATCAAAGTGTGGAATAGTCTACCCGGAGGCTAAAACCTCGTAATCGTTATTTTCAAACGTTCAACTCTTCGGTTCAGGAACAGTTTATTTATATGACAATCGCTGTCGTTACTTCTTTCTCCTCTCCAGTGCATTTCGTGTGTATTTATTTATGCTCATACAGTTACCTCATGTCGTGTGATTTATTAGTATTCAACTTCTACTGAACGCATATCGTATATCGTATCTCCCTGTCTGACGCCTTTCTTTATTGGGATTTTGTTGCTTTCCGTAATCCTCCATAAAGAAAGCAACAAAATCCCAATAAAGAAAGGCGTCAGACAGGGAGATACGATATCTCCATTGCTATTCACAGCATGTTTACAGGAGGTATTCAGAGACCTGGAGTGGGAACAATTGGGGATAAAATTGATGGAGAATACCTTAGCAACTTGCGATTCGCTGATGATATTGCCTTGCTTAGTAACTCAGGAGACCAATTGCAATGCATGCTCACTGACCTGGAGAGGCAAAGCAGAAGGGTGGGTCTGAAAATTAATCTACAGAAAACTAAAGTAATGTTTAACAGTCTCGGAAGAGAACAGCAGTTTACGATAGGTAGCGAGGCACTGGAAGTGGTAAGGGAATACATCTACTTAGGGCAGGTAGTGACCACGGATCCGGATCATGAGACTGAAATAACCAGAAGAATAAGAATGGGCTGGGGTGCGTTTGGCAGGCATTCTCAAATCATGAATATCAGGTTGCCACTATCCCTCAAGAGGAAAGTGTATAACAGCTGTGTCTTACCAGTACTCACTTACGGGGCAGAAGCCTGGAGGCTTACGAAAAGGGTTCTGCTGAAATTGAGGACGACGCAACGAGCTATGGAAAGAAGAATGATAGGTGTAACGTAAGGGATAAGAAAAGAGCAGATTGGGTGAGGGAACAAACGCGGGTAAATGACATCTTAGTTGAAATCAAGAGAAAGAAATGGGCATGGGCCGGACATGTAATGAGGAGGGAAGATAACCGATGGTCATTAAGGGTTACGGACTGGATTCCAAGGGAAGGGAAGCGTAGTAGGGGGCGGCAGAAAGTTAGGTGGGCGGATGACATTAAGACGTTTGCAGGGACAACATAGCCACAATTAGTACATGACTGGGGTAGTTGGAGAAGTATGGGAGAGGCCTTTGCCCTGCAGTGGGCGTAACTAGACTGATGATGATGATGATGAATGCATATGTGACACTTTGTTATGCCTTCGCCTATCTACTCACTTATTGGCATATGTTATTCAGTTTTGATTAGTTCTGTTTGCTGATTCCTATTCTTGCCAACGCCCTGTATTTGTATGTATTGTTTGCGTGTATATCGCAATCGATTCTGTTTGCCTGTATGTATGCCTGCATTCCGCAATTGCTCATTTTTCGTTTTTATGCCTATTTAACAAGACGTCCCATTGCAGGGTTCAAACTAAGGGACCTCTTTCTGTATACCTTTTTCCATATGTAACCACCCTCCAACCCCCCACCCCCTTGTAACGCTCAATAAACGCAAGCCTTGGCCTGGTCACCTGTCAAGACGTGCCCCATTTTTGTTTCGCGGGATGTGATTCCCATTTTGGTTGTAAGCATCGTCGCAGCATACTAAAGGTGGTATTATGGATTCATTTCTGCTAACACGCTCATTTTCATGTAACTCGGTAGAGGATGCGTCGGCCTCTTAGGCAAAAGTCCTTGGCGCTGCGCCACAGGCTCCGTTGCACTCGACACCGACGCTTCGACTCATCTGGGGCGCAATGTTCGAAGCGCGCGTTCAGTTTCGTCTCACCTACTCGCCTAGGCCGCGCCCACGTCGTCAGCCTCGCCTGTCGGTGCGGCCTAGGCCAATCGCGCGAGGCGAAACTGAACGCAAACTGAAAGCACTTTTCAAACAACGACCTCCGATCGCGTCCCAGGTTGGAAACCGCGAAAATTGGTGTCAGGTTATCGTAAACCTTTCAAGACTACTTTTAGACCAGCTTTTTCATAGAGTCTTAAATATGTTTAGAAATTGGATATGCGTCGCTTTGCCAAAGGGATTATTTGTGTCTTTCCCAATCCTATTATCAGAACAACTTTTCGAATGTCTCAATGACCTGTTCCAGATCTTCTAAAAAACATAAAGCCAGACGTTAGCAGACATATGCGACGCTTCCACAACGAAGTTCTCTCTTTCGTGTATTCCTCAAACCTTTTTATTGGCTTGGATAAACGCTACGAAAATGTTACATCTATCTTTCGTGCTACCCGAGTAATTAGAGGGCAATTCACAAATTAGACGCAGCTTGGATATGAGAACCTACATTGTAGGCTCCGTTTTGATATTTGTGTATTTACATGTGCTCTCAAATTTAAGAAATGTTGCATCTTTGTCTCTCGCCACCATTAAAAAGCAGTTCTATATCAAAGTACCTCAGGTGAAGCACCACCTATGCACTTACAATAGCAAAGCCTTTGAGATCGGCTTTTGTTACTTCAAGAGAACCGTCGGTGGAAGGTGCACCTTGGACACCACAGCCAATAGTAATAACATAATAGTAGTAACTATAATAATAATAATCTAAAATAGTCTACAAATAAAAGCTTAATTTTTTACAGTGTTCCATTTGTATATCGCTTTTGGTTTCACTCAATTTCGTTCGGGCAAGCACGAAGCTCCCATACAAACGCACCTGGAAGTAGTGTACAGAGAATACACTGCCTAGAATGTTGCTCTGATAACTCCTCAAGTTAGGTTCACGATAAGTCCCACAGTAGTGTTTAAAATTCATGGTGGGCATGGTGCTGTGGACGTCCTCAGCGCGTTCCATAAAAAGCTAGGACGTTCGGATTATTCCGGGAGCTCCACGGAATGTTTTGAGTTGTCTGGCATTTCTTTCTACATGCCACATGGAATCGTCTGTTTGTCGTCTAATCTCTTCCTCAATTTCAAGCCTCTATTCTTGGTCAGCCTGCCGGCTTTTCAAAATTTTTGCTTCTTTTTCGGTGAATTGTTCAAGTGGCATATTGGGTTTCTGACAGTGTCGGCCATAATGACGCATTGAATCTTTCATCTTGGACTACTTACGCCGACGTTGCTGGTGGCCATTGTCTCCAAATAGTACTCGTCTCAAACACTCTTTGCTAGCCTTCTCACACATTTTCTTGTTTGCATAGCACTTCAAGAAGGCCGCAGGAATCTTGAAGTTGACCACCTTAGTTTATTTATTTCTTTATTTCAGATACCCTCATGGCCCACACGGCATTATTGAGGGGAGTGGTACACACATTTCAATAAATTTGTACAAAAGGAGACAACGCATATATATAAAACATACATATATACCGGAACAAATACATAATTCACAACCCGGAACATGAAGTGAGTTCAAAATTATACAATTACCAAGAAACGCTAACTAAGTCACGCACAGAAAAGTTGAAAATTGCAAAACGCCACCATTAGCACAAACATGAACACAGCAAATCTGGGGGGAAAATACAGAAGGATGCGCATGATAACGAGAAAAATGCAAATGGAACCAAAGCTATGGCAAGCTATAATATGTTGATAATTTCTCCTTAAATTCATCAAAATCTTTCGAAAGTGCAATATCCCATGGTAGCTGGTTCCAGTCCAACGATGTTTTTGGAATGAAAGAATTCCTGCAGGATGTTGTACGGCACTGTGAAACACCAACTTTGCATGGATGATCTAAGCGGGATGAAACATGTTGGCGGCGTGAGTAATGTATCTTTAAGGGTGGAATTCATGTGGTAAATTTCAAAAAACAGACACAGGCGTGATATTTTTCTGCGCGTTGAGAGAGGGGTTAGTGACAATGTGTTTTTCATTTCTGTGACGCTGGACAAACGATCATAGTTACGAAAGATGAAACGGACTGCTCTGTTCTGTACGGCTTCGAGGGCGTCGATAAGAGAGTTAGTGAAAGGGTCCCATACTGAGTTAGCATATTCTAATTTGGAGCGAACAAGCGATTTGTACAGAAGAAGTTTAACATGTGTCGGGGCTAAGGAAAAATTCCGTTTCAGATATCCAAGCATGCGGTTAGCGGACGCGATGATAGAAATATGTGCCTTCCAAGCTAGGTTTGATGTTATAATGACACCGAGGTATTTGTAAGATGTTACCGGTGTTAGCAGGGAAGAACAAATAGTGTAGGGAGCGGGGCACGGATTGACGCGACGCGAAAAACGCATTACTTTGCATTTGGTATCGTTAAGTGTCATTTTCCATTGTAAACACCAGTTAGATATAGTAGCTAAGTCTTCCTGGAGTAGTACAGTGTCATTAGTATTTTTTATTTCCCGGTAAACCACACAGTCATCCGCAAAAAGTCGCACTGTGGATGTTACGTTGTTAGGCAAGTCATTAATATATACCAGAAAGAGCAAGGGACCGATAACAGAACCTTGTGGGACGCCTGAGGTCACAGATACCGGTGATGAGTTAATGCCGTTAGCGTGCACGTACTGGAACCTGTTAGACGAAAAGCATTCAATCCATCGTAGTACATTTTGGTCGATGTTAGGTTGACTTAGTTTGTGAAGAAGCAAGCTGTGAGAGACTTTGTCGAATGCTTTGGAAAAATCTAAATAGATGTAGTCAACCTCACTGCCACGATCAAGTATGAAGTTAATATCATTTGTAAAATTTATTAGCTGTGTTTCACAAGAAAAGTGTTTTCTAAATCCATGCTGCGCATGAGTAAAAATGGATGATGACTCAAGAAAGTTTGCTAGGGATGACAAGATTACATGTTCCATTATCTTGCAAGGAATGCTGGTTAGTGATACTGGCCGATAGTTGAGTGATAGGTGCTTGTCGCCTGATTTATGGAGTGGAACCACCTTAGCCAATTTCCAGTCGTCTGGGAGGACACAAGTTTGAAGGGATTGCTCAAATATTTTCGATAGTATGATGGAAGAATATACTTTAGTGTTTTTCAGGATTTTAGTGCTGATATTATCGGGACCACATGAAGAGGATAACTTTAAACGATCTATGATACTTATAATGCCTTCAAAGTCAAAACGAATGGGATCCATAGGAAATATGATATCGGGAGTATAGTCTGGTGGTGATGCGCTAAAAGGGACAGAAAATGCATTAGCAAAAGTCTCGTTAAGTACATTAGCACTATCACTGTTAGGGATGGGATTTGATTGAGAATCCAGGAGAGAGATTGATGGCTGCTCTGACCCATTAACAACGTTCCAGAATTTTTTAGTACCAGTTAAAAGGAATGATGGCAGTGTGACATTAAAGAAATGTTGTTTAGCATCTTTTAACGATTTTTTATAAGTGCCAACTGCGGCTCTTAGAGCTGACCAATGCTCCGATCTTCCGGACGACCGCGCCCTGACATATAACCGCCTTTTTCTGTTCCCGAGGCGTTTTAAGGAACGAGTGAACCATGGGGACCTACGATTAGTCGTGATGATTTTACGAGGGACGTGCAATTCGATTAATTCATGCAGTTTTTCTTTAAACATGCACCAGTTGTCGTTAACAGATCGTTCGGCAAATGCCAGGACGAAATCGTCGAGGAAAAACTGGAGGCCATCATTAATTGAAGAAAAATTTGCTTTAGCATAATTGTAAATGGTTTTCGTTTTATTTGGCGTTTTATTCGAAGGTAAATTCAACGTGATGTGCAGTAAACAATGATCACTTAAGCCTGGCAAGTATTTTACCTCGGAAACAAAATCTGGGGCGCTCGTTAGCAAAAGGTCTAATACGTTAGAACTGGTAGCTGTCGTCCTTGTCGGCTGGGTAACCATTTGTGTTAACGAGAAGAAGGAGCAGAGGGCTGAAAAACCTGCCGACTCGGAAGATCCGTCACCGTCCACTGCAGGGCTAGACCAGTTAATGTTCGGGAAGTTGAAATCACCAAAAATAAAGATAGGACGACCAGGAAACTTTGTTTGAATTATGTTCAGAATATCATGAAGGTCGTTAGAAAAGCCGACGGGCGTAGATGGTGCGCGGTAGCACGCACAAAATAATAGAGCTTTATGGTTAATTGCTACCTGTACACATTTGAACTCCAGTGTAGTATCAACACTAACTTCAAAGCATTCTAGATTGTCGGACACAGCGATTAATACACCACCGCCGCGACCAAAAGAACGGTCACAGCGAAATACACGGTAACACTTTTCCGTTGAAAATATTTCATTATTATGCACAGTTTCATTGAGCCAAGTTTCTGTTAGTACAATGATGTCAGCTGCTGTAGTATCGGCCGTGCAAGATAAGCTATCACGATTGCCAATGACACTGCGTATATTAGTAAATAGAACTGAGACGTTATGTGGTGCTTGCGCAGGTCGGCGCTCATGGTCGTTGAGCTATCTAGGAGACAAAGAACCAGAGTTAGTTACAACACGTTTTTCATCTTTTTCTTGAACGCTATCAGTTATAGGGCAGTAGGTATAGCATTTTTTCTTCAGAATAAGCTTGTTAAAACGAAGAATAAACGGTTCACCGGGCTCAGTTTGCTTTGCGAATGCAGCAAGCTTTTTCCGTGCATGCCTGGTATTTACTGAAGTACTATAGCGCCAAACAGACGTCACAAGAAGAAGAGACACGGACGAGCGCTCGTCCGCGTCTCTTCTTCTTGTGTCGTCTGTTTGGCGCTATAGTACTTCAGTAAATATGCACCAACTAGCCCAACAAGCGCTCGTCTGTGTCTCTTCTTCTTGTGTCGTCTGTTTGGCGCTATAGTACTTCAGTAAATATGCACCAACTAGCCCAACAAAAAGTTTTGCTGGCATGCCTGGTATCCGGAGCAAAATCTTCATTAATCGAGAAATCGGACTCTTTTAGCTTGCTTTTTGCGCCCATGATCTGTTCTTTAGTTTTGTAGTGCGTGAATTTCACAATTATTGGTCGCTTTTTCCCCATTACAGCCTTACCGATCCTGTGCGCGCGTTCAATGTCCAGTTCGGCTAAGGTTAAGGACATGTTCTTTTGAAAAATACCTCTTATTTTTTCCTCGGATTCTGCCCATGTTTCATTGGGTCCCTCTGGAACATTATAAAATACAATATTGTCTCTACGAGACCTATCCTCAAGGTCATTTAAACGGATTTTTAGTATCTCATTTTGAGCTAATGCTCTTTCAGCACTTTCGCTCACTGTGGTCATGTCCTCCCGAACTGCGTCGAGCAACTGCAATTTATTTTCAACAGCGTTAAGGCGGGCGGAGATTTCTGTAATGTTTTTACTTAGTTCCTTCTGATTTGCTGTAAGGCTTTGCAGGGAATCAATTATGCGCGCCTGTCCTTGTTCTATGTTGGCGGAACGGTCCCGAAGATCATGAAGCAGCGTTAAAACAGAACTCTCATCACCTGAAGCTTTCGCGGATTTATTAGAATTCGGCACGGGATTCAGTTCGACATCCCCGGACAGCAACATTTTCATCACGCAGAAACACTCATGCACATGGTTCAAAAGCAGCTGTGGGCATGGGAACACGACAAGGAACGCGTTATCTGAGCGTTTAGAAGATGTGTAACAAACCTGAAACAGGCAGAAGCGGAAGATATTTGTCAGCCGCATTGTAGCGTTGTTCCCATGCCCACTGAACTGCTGCGGACGGTGCCAGTAGCTTAAGTAGAGCGGGGGCGTTGATGTCGATGGTGATGCAGTAGACCGTCCAGGGAGAGTCACAGGAACTGGCGCTGGCGTGGCAACTCGTGGATCGGCGGAGGATGCGTCACTTGGCGCTGGGTTTTCAGTGTGCACCACGTGTGGCAAAGCGCCATTGCAACACCGATAAGGCGCCGCAGCGGTGCTTGGGCTGGATGCTGTCACGAGCTGAAACAGGCAGAAGCGGAAGATATTTGTCAGCCGCATTGTAGCGTTGTTCCCATGCCCACTGAACTGCTGCGGACGGTGCCAGTAGTTTAAGTAGAGCGGGGGCGTTGATGTCGATGGTGATGCAGTAGACCGTCCAGGGAGAGTCACAGGAACTGGCGCTGGCGTGGCAACTCGTGGATCGGCGGAGGATGCGTCACTTGGCGCTGGGTTTTCAGTGTGCACCACGTGTGGCAAAGCGCCATTGCAACACCGATAAGGCGCCGCAGCGGTGCTTGGGCTGGATGCTGTCACGAGCTGAAACAGGCAGAAGCGGAAGATATTTGTCAGCCGCATTGTAGCGTTGTTCCCATGCCCACTGAACTGCTGCGGACGGTGCCAGTAGTTTAAGTAGAGCGGGGGCGTTGATGTCGATGGTGATGCAGTAGACCGTCCAGGGAGAGTCACAGGAACTGGCGCTGGCGTGGCAACTCGTGGATCGGCGGAGGATGCGTCACTTGGCGCTGGGTTTTCAGTGTGCACCACGTGTGGCAAAGCGCCATTGCAACACCGATAAGGCGCCGCAGCGGTGCTTGGGCTGGATGCTGTCACGAGCTGAAACAGGCAGAAGCGGAAGATATTTGTCAGCCGCATTGCAGCGTTGTTCCCATGCCCACTCTGTTGTGCAATGCCACTGGGGCCCCAGCTGAAAGCCCTGCCCAGCCCCTAACACGAGTGTTCATAAGAGCCTTTCTGACATTTTCCTTGCGACTTCCCATAGCTTGGACAAACTCCGCGCATATACACAAGGCTGTCAGTGCTAGATTCTCTCACGGGAAACCTCTACACACGATCGACAAGCGAAATATTCCCACTAAGCCAGTTTTCAAGACCACGTGATGTGACTGGGGTGCATTTCGTTCTCAATCACTCGTCTTACTGCGAGTTGAGTGCTCCAGCATGCGCCTTTCTTCTTCATGGCAGCACGTCCATTATCATTATTTCCACAAAACTCGGTAAAAGTTGCAGGGTTGCCTTACCCTACGAGAGCAAATACGGGTGCTAGAATGTGTTCAACGCCTGATCGTCTGTTACCTGCGGGTGCGAGAGAAATTCGGCATACAAAGACGGGGCGAAGAGAAGCTCACATATAAGAAACAAACACATTGGTGTCTCGCTGTATGTTTATTTGATTGTCGGGTAGGCCCAGTGATTCTCCCGCACTACTCGCAGCAAGTTATCCGTCGAGCCACCTTGATCACAATAAATGCATTCAATAAAAGAACTCCATTCTGATGCATTACATCAACCAAGGAAAAAAGAGAAGGGGACGTTCCTCTATTTTGCTAGTGTAATCGCACCACCTGAAAGGTCAATTGAATAGGAGTTTCACGGAGGAATTTTAATGCACCATGGGCGAGGCCTCCTCCTCCATTCGTCAACAACGCAGGCGGCTTTCCTCATGTTTGACTGGCACAGGCTTTCGCCATGGCTGCTGTGCACAAGCCCAACAAAAGCAGGGAACAACAGCATGTCTCGTTGCCTTGGCCACGCCTTGGGAAATCGTTCCTCTAACTGTTCAGGATGGGTGAGACTCATTATCGGGGAGCCCGGGAAACCCTTGCCGGAAAAGTCCAACACGTTCGTTCCCAAGGCGATTTATTGGCATCCTCTTTGAAACGGGGAGGGAACAAATTGTCACCAAGCCTGCGTGAGTTACTCAGGTATGATATCAATGCTTTTCCTTCCTACAAGAAAAAGCATACTCTAAATGACTCTTATCTACACTGCTGACCGGTTGATACTTCCATCTAATTTACATCCAAGTGCTTCTGAAAGTTGTACGTTAGGTACTGGTCTCGCCAGGTGAACCCCTTCGCATTCTATTAGGATGTGCTGCATGGTCTCCGGAGATTTATTGCAGTGTACACATGCCTCGTACAATTGCGAATATTTGCCTCTGTATGTTTTTTGTCTTTAGGCAACCAGCTCAATCCTCAAATAGCCAGGCCCTTCTCTTCATGCTATCGTAGCTTTTCCCTTCTAATTTCTTATTTTCTCATTCTTGTAAGCCTCCACTCTTTTTTTGTTTCCATTCTTTCCATCCAATTCGTTGTCTGGTTTTCACACTTTGTTTCTGATTACTCCTGGTTGTCTGTCTACAATTCCAATTACCCTGTACTTGGTTGCCCAACTTTCTTGACCTCTTCCTCCATTCTCTGTCCATGCTTTTTAGGTACAGATACTTGTGCACGTTAGTGGCCAATTTATTTTGATCCATGTTCCCGTCTTCAAGACAGATTTTGCTCTGCGCTTCAAACGAGGCCCAACTAATGTCCCCCTGCACTGCCACATTAGGTTCGTTCGATTTGCCTGCACCACTGTGAACCAGTTCACGGCGGTTCACAAGAAGCTAAAAAATTGTGCAACTTGATTTCTGCAGTACAGGCACAGCGCAAAACTTGAAATGAATGCCAAGATTGAGACATGGTGCAGGCGTTATGTCCGACTAACGTGTACAGAATGCGCAAGTTTGAGAGGTCCTGAACTGCTGGTATGATCGGCTTCTCTATAAGTACACCTGCGCCTGCAGACATGGCAGACATACCTAAGTGGAGTTTCAACGGCGCTTGCGGCCGTGTGCTACGTCTGCTGCGCTGCTGCTTTGCTTCTGTACGCCTGCACCAAATCGGCACCGAAAGTAGAGAGGGCGCAGCAAAATCATGAACCAGCCCTGCACCTCTCCTTCATTTTTGAAACAAACGGCATGGTTCAAAGGGCACCATTGCTGCACCTCTGAAATGAATGGCAGGGTGCAACACCTCGTGAACTGGTTCAGATGGTGCAGGTAACTGAATGTACCTATGAATGGTCTTGCCGTAGGCAACCAAAGCCAACCAGCCCTGCCAATCTTTGGTTTACTTCTATCCCTGACAATGTATCCAATTTCAGGCTCAGAATAGCATTTGCGAACGTAAGTGTTGGCACCATGACTCATTTCCAGATTCCACGCACCGCCTCATATTTACCGTGGCCCTAAAGTGTCTAATGTTCAATCAGTTGTGCGTTAAAATGTTCTGGTCTGCCACATTCGCTGGAACTGTGAACTTCCTGATTCAGCACTTTTGTTGCAATTTTGTTGGTGGCACTAGGTGAAAACTTTGTACGTATTCCAAATATGGTATTTCTTCCTTCCTTTGCAGTTTGTCATCGTGATTACAGTGTATTACAATAACAAATTACCACAGCTGCTGTTTGAGCTATGCGTCCTTAGATTATAGTATGGTTTGAAGATTGCGTCGACTTTATCTTGTTACCAGTGAAAAATTAATAGTAAATTTCACACGTCCTGCAGTAGTCCTCTTCGCGTTATTACAAAAGTATGCGTTGAGATTCCGAATTCAGACATATAATTGTCACATCGAAAACCACAACTTCATAGCTTTAGTACCTTCCCACAAAAATGGGCACAAGTAGGATCAGAATTCTGAATATTGCTTAATTTTTGTCTCGTTATTGGGAAAACTTAAAGGCATATATCAATGAAATTTCATGTAGGAAACGAAAATTCCTTTACTATAATTTCTCCAAAATTTGGTTTCTCTTAGCGTAGAGTTGCTGGGCCGTTCACAGCAACAGTCGCTATATTTGACAATCTTCAAAAGCAAATTAGCCAGAAAGTGAAAATTCAACATTTTGCTACGTCTAGCAAATAAAGATGTCCTAAAGCTAGAGAGAAACCTGAAATGCAGTAAGTGCGGTAGTTTTTTCTAAATATGGTCACGAATGAGACAGCAAAAACCATGTATCTGATGCATGTTTTTGGACATTTCTAAATCATAAATCCATCTATCATATATATATATATATATATGGAATCTAGAAGAATAAAGCTTCACAATGATATGTACAACAACTTTATATCCTCATTAGAAGAGCTGCCACAGTTGCTCCAAAAGTACTGAAAACTGAGGGCTCGTATCACCGGTGTGGGTCTGCCATCTTAACGCAGCTGTCCCACAGCCTTGTCCAACAACGCCATTCCAGAAAACAGATGCTAGATAACCTTTTAATTTGATATTTACTTCACTCCATGAAATACAAGAGCAACACAATATACCGTCGCAACTTGGCACATACATAACAGGGCAGGAGTGCAATACAGAAAACCAAGTAATCTGTTTCACATCACAAAAATGCAAAGCCGATACACTTGCGACCTATTTTACACACTGAAAGCAAGCTGGAAGACATTGCCAGAATAATGCCATTAGGCGATCAATAATACATAACTTGGAGAGAAAAAAAATCGAATGTTGCAGCCTAAAAAAAGAGAGACATGTAACAAAACACTTCATGTTCCAGCAAAAAAAAAAAAAAAAGACTAGTAGACTTGTGCCACTTTCTGCACAAATAATGCATATTTTTGTCGTAACATATCTGGTGTTTTCGGGCCGCGCTACAGGCCTCATTAACTAATAACTCGAGAAGTCTATCCCCTCCCCCTCTCACTTCCTCTAGAGGTGCGACCTCCATCATACCTCTGGGGAGTGCACTACCACCTAGTTTAATGCATAGAATGAAATGCTATTTCACTGTAAACAAGAGCAGTGCCGGCTCTGAAACGTCAGTTATTTCTTTAAACCTTAGGTTGGTACTCAAAGCATTGTTAACGTTAATCCTTTCGGCAACATGCCGATCAACCAGATAATCGAACACCGCCTAGGGTAATCCGCACCCATTCCCCCTATCATTCCGCAAGCTTACCCACCCCCTTCCATGCATGCTTTTATATCCGTTATGTCTCCAATCCTCAACGCACAGAAAGCAGTCTTTCCGAGACCACCATTTTGCATTGCACATATATCTACACCCCCTCACCCAACGACCATTCCACAAGCCGACTTCCACAAGCACCCACATCTGCTTTTGTCATTTATGTATCCAATCGGCAACACGCACAAAGTAGTCTTTGCAAGACCACAACATTGCTCTGCACTGAAATCTGCAGCCTCACCCACTCACTCAACCGTTCTGCAAGATTACCTCGCATCAGCTCTGTCACATGTACAATATCAACACATGCACTAAGCCTTTAAAACCAGGAACTGGCTTGAGTAATCTTCCCGAGACTACCACATTGTGCACTGCATCGTATTTGAGCTCCTTCCCCTTAGGCACGTGGTGAAGGTTAAACAATTGACATTGCAAAGCTGCAGGGGTTCACAATGAATAGCATCCTGAAAGGACTGTTGCACCCCACCCAACCACCTGGAGGTGCAGTTGCACCTTCAGAGGGAACCACAAATCGGACATGCCATCACAAACGTGTCCAGAAATATATTTACACGAACTTCTTGAACTTTATCATAAGACAAATTCTTGTTTAGAGCTATTTCATCAAACACGAGTGTGCACACTCGGTCACACTTATTTTATGTTTGATGCTCGCTGAAATACTCCATACATTTAGGAATCACACCTGCTCATCCGCCAGGTTACTTATCCACCGCCTCAGAGAACGTGGTGTAGGTAATGAGAAAATTGGTGCCAAATATTCGTAAGCTCGTGGTCCACGAAAATACAAATGCAAAGCAAACTTCCTGACCCAAGCAGGGAACCGCTTGCCATTGCCCTTTTGCTGCAACTGCATGTGTGCACATAGAAGTTTAAAAACCTCCTCTGTCACACATGGACGGATAATTTCTAGTGCCTTCGAAACTGATAGCAGGAGCTTGCTCTGCTGCTTCCGTAACCGTGCGATGGTCCGCCGGTAGCTTGCCACCTTGGATTGCAGTCGTTGGATGGTTCTCCTAAATTTTTTTGATGGAGAGCCTCTTGCTACACCGTTGAAAGCAACTGTAGGATGCACAAAACATGGTAAACATTAATAAAGCTAAGTACACAACAAGTCCTTGGTAGCACACTAATTTACTGGTTACCTCATACTCAAGAGTGCATTAAGAGACTACAAAACATGCAAAGCAATACACTAAGATACTTTTAAACAATTACAATTGTCGTGACTCACAGTCCTATTTATAAACAAAGCCATTATGACCGGAATTATAGCTAGACTAATATTTATCTCTGTTTAAGCTGTACATGCTCATGAAGCTTGATTGAACAGTAAAAAAAATCTAACAATATGAAGTTGCAGTTTTTCAAACCTTCTATAATTTCTATAAGTACAATGAGCCACACAGCAGCCACTATCTCAAAGAAAACCTACATATTGATTCACTGGTTCTCAGGTGCATAGCCAGGATATTTCTTTTTCGACTAAGGTTGCATTTCGGGGTAGGCTGGCTAAGGTTCCATTATTCCCTGTCAAATTTCCCATGCTTGGTGCATAATACCACTATTACCTTGAGCAGGCCCTTGGTCTGCCCCAAGGAGTGTAGTACCATCTTGTACTTGTCTGGGGTGAGCGTTCATAGGCAATGTGCAAAGCATCATCATCATGAGCCTGGTTACGCACACTGCAGGGCAAAAGCCTCTCCCATACTCCTCCAACTACCCCGGTCACGTACTAATTGTGGCCATGTTGTCCCTGCAAACTTCTTAATGTGATCCGCCCACCTAACTTTCTCCCCTGCTACGCTTTCTTCCCTTCCCTTGGAATCCAGTCTGTAACCCTTAATGACCATCGGTTATCTTCCCTCCCCATTGCATGTCCTGCCCATTTCTTTTTCTTGATTTCAACTACGATGTTATTAACCCGCGTTTGTTCCCTCACCCATCTGCTCTTTTCTTATCCCTTACGTTACAGCCATCATTCTTCTTTCCATAGCTCGTTGCATCGTCCTCAATTTAAGCAGAACCCTTTTCGTCAGCCTTCAGGTTTCTGCCCCATACGTGAGTACTGGTAAGACACAGCTGTTATACACTTTTCTTTTGAGGGATAGTGGCAACCTGCTGTTCCCGATTTGAGAATGCCTGCCAAACGCACCCCAGCCCACTCTTATTCTTCTGGTTATTTCAGTCTCATGATCCCGATCCGTGGTCACTCCCTGTCCTAAGTAGATGTATTCCCTTATCACTTCCAGTGCCTTGCTACCTATCGTAAACTGCTGTTCTCTTCCGAGACTGTTAAACATTAGTTTTCTGCAGATTAATTTTCAGACCCACCCTTCTGCTTTGCCTCTCCAGGTCAGTGAGCATGCATTGCAATTGGTCTCCTGAGTTACTAAGCAAGGCAATATCATCAGCGAATCGCAAGTTGCTGAGGTATTCTCCATCAACTTTTATCCCCAGTTCTTCCCACTCCAAGTCTCTGAATACTTCCTGTAAACAAGCTGTGAATAGCATAGGAGAGTTGGAGAGATCGTATCTCCCTGTCTGACGCCTTTCTTTATGGAGAACTAAGGTGGCTGTGGAGCCGCTATAGATATCTTTCAGTATTTTTACATACGGCTCGTCTACACTCTGATTCCGTAATGCATCCATGACTCCCGAGGTTTCGACTGAATCAAACGCATTTTCGTAATCAATGAAAGCTATATATAAGGGTTGGTTATATTTCGCAAATTTCTCTATCACCTGATTGATAGTGTGACTATGGTCTATTGTTGAGTAGCCTTTACGGAATCCTGCCTGGTCCTTTGCTTGACAGAAGTCTAAGGTGTTCCTGATTCTATTTGGGATTACCTTAGTAAATACTTTGTAGGCAACGGACAGTAAGCTGATCGGTCTATAATTTTTCAAGTCTTTGGCTTCCCCTTTCTATGGACTAGGATTATGTTAGCGTTCTTCCAAGATTCCGGTAAGCTCGAGGTCATGAGGCATTGTGCATATAGGGCGGCCAGTCTTTCTAGAACAATGTTCCCACCATCCTTCAACAAATCTGCTGTTACCCGATCCTCCCCAGCTGCCTTCCCCCTTTGCATAGCTCCCAAGGCATTCTTTACTTCTTCCGGCGTTACTTGTGGGATTTGAAATTCCTCTAGACTATTCTCTGTCACAGTATCTTCGTGGGTGCCACTGGTACTGTATAAATCTCTATAGAACTCCTCAGCCACTTGAACTATCTCATCCACATTAGTAGTGATATTGCCGGCTTTGTCTCTTAATGCATACATCTGATTCTTGCCTATTCCTAGCATCTTCTTCACTGCTTTTAGGCTTCCTCCATTCCTGAGAGCATGTTCAATTTTATCCATATTATACTTCCTTACGTCAGCTGTCTTACGCTTGTCGATTAACTTCGAAAGTTCTGCCAGTTCTATTCTAGCTGTAGGGTTAGAGGCTTTCATACATTGGCGTTTCTTGATCAGATCTTTCGTCTCCTGCGATAGCTTACTGGTATCCTGTCTTACGGAGTTACCACCGACTTCTGTTGCACACTCCTTAATGATGCCCAGAAGATTGGCGCTCATTGCTTCAACACCAAGGTCCTCTTCCTGAGTTAAAGCCGAACACCTGTTCTGTAGCTTGATCTGGAATTCCTCTAATTTCCCTCTTACTGCTAACTCATTGATTGGCTTCTTATGAACCAGTTTCTTCCGTTCCCTCCTGAAGTTTAGGCTAATTCGAGTCCTTACCATCCTATGGTCACTGCAGCGCACCTTGCCGAGGAGGAGGGAAAGAGATAAGTAGAAGGCAGTGAGGTTAACCAGAATAATGTCCCGTTGGCTACCCTTGTCCACATCTTGTATGATGCCAGGGTTAGCACAGAGTATGAAGTCTATTTCATTTCTAGTCTCGGCATTTGGCTTCCTCCATGTCCACTTTCGGCTATACCGCTTGCAGAAGAAGGTATTCATTAGCCGCATATTATTGTGTTCTGCAAACTCTTCTAATAATTCTCCCCTACTATTCCTAGAGCCTATGCCATTTTCCCCCACTGACTTGTCTCCAGCCTGCTTCTTGCCTACCTTGGCATTGAAGTCACCCATCAGTATAGTTTATTTTGTTTTGACTTTACCCATCGCCGATTCCATGTCTTCATAAAAGCTTTCGACTTCCTGGTCATCATGACTGGATGTAGGGGCGTAGACCTGTATTACCTTCAATTTGTACCTCTTATTAAGTTTCACAAGACCTGCCACCTTCTCCTTAATGCTATAGAATTCCTGTATGTTACCAGCTATATCCTTATTAATAAGGAATCCGACTCCTAGTTCTCGTCTCTCCGCTAAGCCCCCGTAGCACAATACGTGCCCGCTTTTTAGCACTGTATATGCTTCTTTTGTCCTCCTAACCTCACTGAGCCCTATTATATCCCATTTACTACCCTGTAATTCCTCCAATAACACTGCTAGACTCGCCTCCCTAGATAACGTTCGAACGTTAAACGTTGCCAGGTTCAGATTCCAATGGCGGCCTGTCCGGAGCCAGGGATTCTTAGCGCCCTCTTCTGTGTCACAGATCTGACCACTGCCGCGGTCAGTTGCTTCGCGGCTGCTGGGGACTGAGGGCCGGGGTTTGATTGTTATATTCATATAGGAGGTTGTGGTCAAGTACTGCACCAGGGTGGCCAATCCTGCTCTGGTGAGCAGGATTGCAGGACTGCTCTGGACTGAGCAGGACTGCTCTGGTGCAAAGCATGATATGGCGCAAAGCGGCAGCCAGAAATATTCTGGAACAGAGGGGTGCTAAAGCCCAGTCGCTAGCCACTGCTAGCTTTACATGAACCGAATACTTACCAGGAAGGTCTCCTCCTGAGCTTGCAGCTTTGTCAATAAAGCTGCTGGTACTTGTGGACATGCCATCTGCACAAACACACAGAAGCACAATATTTTTCCCCACTGGCAGTATCATCCAGGTGACATGCTGCAGTGGAAACACTTTATGCAGCAACTTATGCATCACATGAATTCCACAAGCTACAATGCTAATGAGAACATGTCAGGCACAAGTTTGGCGTACTTCACTCACACCCTCCATGCCTATTCAGGCCCCGGTAATTCGCAAATTCACAGAATTCAGCGTTCCCTCTCTTCAAAAATGTACACAGCCCTATGGCAGCAAACCTTCATTATATGGCATAAAATTGCATGCGCACCGCCCATTCTGACTGGAGGCAAGTGAAGGACAGCGTTGGTATACAATTGAAACGAGCTTTTGCAGCGCGCATCACTATTGTCGTCGCTTTTAATGGGGCAGAAACGCCGGAAACCGCTTTTCTTTCCAAAAACGTATGAAAGGTGGCACTGCTATACAATCAAGGTGCGGATTTAGATCGCATATCGTTACTGTCATCAGTGCCATGCTGGTATGTGATATGCTACTGAGCCACTGTCATCGTTGTATGCCTGTGCATGTGGTACTACTGTCATCACTGTGGTACTAATGTCATGTCAGTGTGAGGTGCTAGTGTCATCTGTGTCGTGTCTGTAGGTGACGTGCTACTGTGCAGTTGCTCACTACGGTGACGGCAGTACTGGCAAAGCGCACAAAGTACGCAGCCAAGGGCTTAGCAACCAAAGTACAAATTCTCAAAGCACTGAAAAATGGTGCTTCCAGAAAAGTGACAAACTAATTCGACATTAAAAGCACGCTATCGACATAAGTCAGGAATGAGGCACGAATAGTGGAAGCCTTTGGGAGATAAATGTTATTTAGGTCGAAAGCGACTACAAACTGCAGCCCACCTATCGCTGGAGGAAGCATTGTTTCGGTGGATTACTGCTGCACGTGATGCGAAGCTACTGTTGAGTGGGCTACTTATCTGCGCACAAGCAAAGAACTATGTCTTATGAATAAATAATGATTTGTTCAAAGTGCCGGAGGGTTGTTTAGCACATTTTAAGGAGCGGCATGGCCTTTTGTTTAGGACCGTGTGCAGGTAGAGGGGTGAGGTGGATGAAGAAGTTGATAATGAATGGCAAAATGTCAAGCCCAAAAAGCATGTGGCAGCCTAGGGCCCAAACGTCTTTAACACTGACGAAACGGAACTCTTCTTCAAAGTGCTGCCAGACAAAGCAATTACATTCAAAGGGGACCCTTGTACTGGCGGTAAAAGAAACAAGGAGCGGGTGACAGTGTTGTTGGCAAGAAACAAGATGGGCAAGGAGCGCATTAAAATTCTTGTCATTGGAAAAGCACTGAAACAGAGATGTTTTTACAACACCAAGTACCTTCCCGTCGAGTACCGTGCATGCAAATTGCAAAGCATGGATGACCTTGGACATATTTAGTGCTTGGCTGCAGGATCTGGATCGATGCTTCAGTGCCAAGAAGCACAAGGTGCCGCTCATAGTGAAAAATTGCACCGCATACTGCAATGTTTCCAGCTTGTGTTCCTTCCTCTCAACACTACCACTGTCCTTCAACCGATAGACCAGGGAATTATCCAATATGTCAAGAAAAGGTGTTGTAAGCACATGTTGGAACACACTTTTCCATAGGGACCGGAAGCAGCATACATCATGCTTCCGAGTGCGATACATATTTTGGCGCACATGAGGCCGAATACGTGTGTACGTGTGGTGGCAAACTGTTTTAGACATCGTGGATTTGTGCAGAATGAGACATCTGAAAGCCTGGAGTCTGCAGCACCAGAAGACGGTGACGCTTTCATTGGCCTGCTCCCCTAAGAGATTCAGCTTGCTGACTACATTGCCACTGATGATGCCGTTGTCGTCGCCGGCCAGTTTAGTGATGATCAGATATCAGCGATGCCCACAATGTCACAGATTAGGCGTCCGATAAAGGCAACCCATGCGAAGAAGTTTCAGTACTCCATGCGATGAAGTTGCACTACTCCCAGTGAGTCATACTGCAAAAGAAGCCGCGGATGCTCTTGCCGTTTTAGAGCAGCTCTGCTATGACACTCCATGCAATGCACTTGCACTGGAGGGTTTGTCGCACGTATAAAAACTAGGGTTGTGCGAATAGTGGATTTTGA
Source organism: Dermacentor andersoni (assembly GCF_023375885.2). NCBI lineage: Eukaryota > Metazoa > Arthropoda > Arachnida > Ixodida > Ixodidae > Dermacentor > Dermacentor andersoni. The sequence continues at coordinate 189,534,765 of NC_092817.1, read as the reverse complement.
GTTCGAAGCGAATAGTGATTATGGCCGAATATTTTCGAATCGAATAGTTGTTAAAAAATACTTGGCCCAAAGGTGATACCCAAGAGCATTATTAGATGCGTGCAATTATTAAGTAGACTAACTTAATTGGTGATAATGAGACCACAATAATTTCTAGTATGAATTATTTATTACAATACAAATATGAAAGACTAAATGAAATGGGACACAGAGTTCAGTCAGTTGTCATGAAGGAATACAAGTTGTTCGATGTGCTCTGGAAGCAGGTGCTCCCTCCTGGTCGTCACAATGTTGCCTGCAGTTGAGAAGACCCTTTCGCTGGATGCCTGGGTAGCTGGAATTGACAGGTACCTCTGTGCGACTATAGCCACCACAGGTTAGAGCTAGGAGCCCAAGGTTGAACACCACAGGAGGGGATCCTCTGACCGGCAAAGCACTGCGGTTTGGAGATACTCATTCACCTGTTTCTTGTACTGGGACATGCCAACCGACTGCAGTCTTTCCTCTGAAGCCATCTTCACTTTTGAAAATGCAGCCCACACAGAGCATGCCTCTTCTTTGGTGCTTGCGGCGCTTTCATTCTCTCTGGCTTCTGTCCCAGACGGGTGGAGTTTTTCAACTTCAGAAAGCAGCAGCCCAAAACTTTTCGCTTGGTGCGGAAAGAAAAATTGCCTTATAATGGGGATCTACCAGCGTTGCCAGCACTAACAGTGGGCACAGCTTGACATCCACAAACCTGGTCTTCAGACTTCGCAGGAGGCTGCCAGCAAAGGAGGCTGCCTCACTGGCTACCGAAATGTACTCTTTTAGTGTAACCTCGGTGCACTGAAGCAAGGGTATCACGTGCGAGTGTTGGGTATGTGGTCGCAGAAAGTTCCACTGTTGCTTGCTGAATGGGCTGAAGTACACTGACCAGCCTTGCCATTAGCTTCCACTCCGTGGACGACAGGTTTTCAACACCATCCGACTTGGATAGCTCTGCAGAGATTGCAGTATGAAGCTCAAGGAGCCTCGACATCATGGCATGTTCGCTATTCCAGAGCATAGGTACATCTTGCATGACTTCGAGGGGTTCAATCTCCATAATTTTTTGCATTTCTTGCAGTCAGGTGCGTGCTGGAGTACTACGTTTGTAGTGACCAACAATACCACGTGCCTTCGCACATAGCTGAAAGAAAGGTTGTGTTTGCTTTTTTGCATCAGTGATGCAGAGTTGCAGAGTGTGGGCGAAACACTGAAACCTGTGCCACTGGGAGTGCTCCACGGCAGCGACAGTTTCTGCCATTATCAGTGACAATATATGTAGGCAAGTCTTCTCGAAGCTCCCAATCCCTAATCACCTTCTGCAGAAACTGGCGAATATTTTCCGCGATACAGTCTTCAGCCATTTGACCGCATGTTAGAGTGTAGGTGCTCAGCACGAACTTCCTCTCCATCATGTGGCACGTCACACTTACATAGCTCTGACAAGCGTGCAAGGTCCAACTGTCGGTGGTCAAACTGTAGCAACGGACGCCAGCATCAATTATTGATCGGAGCACTTTCATAACTTCAGTCTTTTTTGCGGCATACTCATCGGAGATCACCGATCTCGAGAATGTGGTCCTGGAGGGCACGCTGTACTCAGGAATAGCGCACCTCAGCAGTTCGACAAAGCCACTTTCCTCGACCATGTTGTAGGAGTGCAAGCCGCCCGCGACGAAGGTCGTGATCTTCTCAGTCAATTGCCTCGCCTTCGGTGCAGTCGATTTCAATGTAGGCCGAAAATGCAATGAAACTGACAGCTGCGGCGTAGACTGTCCAGCGGTCTTCTTTTGTCTTTCACGGGTGGCACATTAGTTTTCATAGGACGCATACAAGCTCGGATGCTTTTTCAGCTGGTTTGCAAGGGTGGTTGTTGTCCTTGTTGGCATCTTCACTAACTTTTTGCATTGCTCACACCGTGCTTTGTTTTTAGATGAAAGTTTACAGAAATACCTCAAAACTGGGTTTTTCACACTGTCGTCTACTTTACCGACCAACGAGGCTTCTGCCATTTTCAACTTTGACAATGTCAATGTCATTCTCATTCACTGAGCCTCGGCAACGTTGGCCTCAGCATATCATTTTCTATTGAAATATTATAGTAAATGACTACAATATTTCAAAAAGGAGGTAAATTAATGAAGCGATTATTTAAAAGAGAAAACATGTGTCAGATGAAAATAAAATGTTATCTTCATCAGAACATCATATTCTAACTAGATTTGGCGTTGGTGAGAAAAGGCTGCTGGCAACAAACGCGTCAAGATGGCACCGCCCTATGCTGGCGTTGTATCGGCATATTGTTGCTTTTTTCTTTCTTTTTGGCAGTTGGTAAACGTAGTCGATTGAATAATTATAAATAATATATCTGAAAGCTCCCGTCATAATATTTATACAGTTTTGCCGAACGTGTGAGTTTTTTTATCTTAAAAACTCTGCTTTACCGATTATTGGACAGCAAACAGACCCGCGACTGTGAGTTTGTCAACACTTCGAAAAGCACGAATATTACAACTGCCCTCGGAGCGAATATTGAATGGTTTATTATTTGAAAGTACTATTCAAAAATTCGAATATTCGCACAAGACTGATAAAAGCTAGTCTTTTACACCCAGCTATCCGAAAAAAAAAAAAGAGCATTATCGACTACTTCGCAAAGTAAAGGTATGCAATAAAAGAATTGCAAATGTGCCATTTTTGCTGTTCATTCGATAATTCGACACTCAGGTAATTTGGACATTTTCTTATACTCTCTTGTCATCTGAATTAATGAACCTTTACTGTAGGTGGCAGTACAAGGCGACGGTATTTTTTCAGTTGCAGAGCAAGACACATAACCAGATTCAATGCATCAACAGTTAGCACCCTACTGTGTTCAAGCAAAGCAGCGATTGCGCAACTTAGAGGTTATGGGCCATGTGTTTAGAGAACTTGTTCAACAGAAATTTCCCCATGCATTTACAAAACTCATACTTCTGCAGAAAAGCATTCATTATGGCTTTGTCAGTTTGTTAGTTAAATTGAGTTTATTGGAGCAAAATTAACTGCCCCAGACACAGGGTGTTAGAAAATCAATGGTAGAAACAGTAAAACCGGCATTATTTAAAGTCTGTTTACAAAGCCTGCTATGTATAAAAAAATTCACAACATCTGTAAATGGCACAATTGAATTGTCTCCCTAAATGAGAGTGAGGTGTAGTGGTACGCCCTACACATATAGATCATGGAAGTCTTTTTGTCTGTCTTTCGATATGTTGTCATGTAATTGGAATCTGTAGTACTGTACGTGGTTCTTGACATTTAGCACATACAGTCGCTGACCAATAAATCGGACACCGATAATCCAGACATGCTTGGCAATTCAGACAGCTTCACAGCACCACCAATGGCACCATAGACTTAATGTGTAAAGACAACCGATATTCGAACAGCTGCCAGCTCTACATACAATTATCCGGAGTCCGTCCATATACGCCACCTCTGCCACCATTATCTCATCTGGCAACCTTGATGAGACATGAAGTATGGCGTCAGAGATACAAGCTAGATGGTAATCTCTGAGGCCTTGTCTTGGTCAATGCTCTACGCCCGAGATTTAACTACAACTGCCAATCTTGGAGGCTTTGCCCGAATTGTGAGATTGCATCAACATAGCAATCATCACATACTTTTCCGGCACACCCGCTAATGGCCAGCTATCGCCATTCAGTTTGTTGAGTTAGCCTTGTGAACAGCGTTCTGCCATGCTGTGCTTCTTTGTTTAGTTTGCATTCCAGACAGCACTCTGCTGGCTCCAGGAAGTCTTGTGAAGTTATAGATAGGTCGTGTCAAATGGCATGAATAGTGCCCTTGCAGTCTGACTCCAAATGAGTCTTGAGTCACCGTCCAAACGAGCCTGACTAACTGAAGAGGCTGAACTGCCACCTACCACGAGTTCAAATGCGGACATCATCGATGACCTGCTAGGCTGCGGCTTGCCAATTCCTGCCAACATTAGGTAAGAAGATTTTGCAGATGACAGCGTGGCTTTGTCGTGTGCCAAAGTGAACGATGAGGAAATAATTGAGCAAGTTCTCCCACTGTCAAACAGCGATTCTGACTCAGACGATGACGGGCCATGCACTCCGGAGCCTTCCACATGCGGATTGGACTCAAGCCTTTGCAGTCCTTGCATCGGCGTACAGCGAAACTCAGAACTGGCAGCAATACGAGGACTTGGTTGCACGTAAGCAGAAGTGCGGGCAGCAATGCATCGACCAGTTGTTTTGTGCACAGGGGCCTTAAAAGGTAAATAAAGCAATCTTTCTTGGACGCATTTGTTTAGATACATACTCGCCCACCTGGCATGAAAATGCTGGTGCGCACTCAGTTTCTCATTTTGGTATCAGCAAATCTTCTCCAGGGTCGTCGCATGTGGGATTCACAGCTATCACCACCAGTCCTACTGCGATAAGCATCTCTGCCCATCTGTTGCACAGCGCATAGTGCCATCGGAAGCATGCCGCATGCTTTTAAAAGGCGATAACCAAAATGCGCTGCCCTTCTCTGCTGCAGACTGATTGTATACATTTTCCAGCCGCTAGATCCCCTGTGAACGAGAAAAGCGCGAGGCGTACGCCATCAAGAACAGTATATAGTTACCCATCTCATGTGAAAACTACAGCATGCAGTTTCTTATTGTACCAGCAAATCTCCCCCCCCCCCCCCAAGTCATCACATGCCCCATTCACAGCTATCGCCGCAATACCCACTGCGATAAGCATCTTCACCTACCGTAAAAACCGAAATATCATTCATTATTCGTTTCAAATATCGTTCATTGTTCGTATCATTCGTTGCTGTCATTGTTCTGTTTGTTTTGTCAATCTGATTTTCTTTGTATGTACCATATGTCGCCCTCCCTGCTTGGACCACGTGTCCGCAGTATTCAATAAATAATAAATAATAAAAATAAGTCGAACTTTTTTTTGAAAAAACCATTGCGAAAAGTCGACCCTCGTCTTATATACCGGACACTGGCGGAAAAACTACGCAAGTCTTGCAACAATGGGCAGATGAAGTAAACAGCCGCCTTCGCCATCGCCATCAGCAGCAGCACTGCGTGGCGACATTGTGGCACCGCCAATTTGCGTTTACATTGTCACAAAGTTATATTGGTTAAAGGCTGCTTTTTCCCATCTTGTTTCAAGATGAGCGGAAGCCGACGACAATTCACCATCGCCTTCAAGAAAAAGGTGACTGAGTGCGCGGAATCCCACGGCAACCTCGTGGCACAGCACGAATTTGGGGTATACGAAAAGAGAATTCGGCACTGGCGGAGGCAGTAGCAGCAAACCAACAGAAAACGTCATTCCGTGGATGGACCGCAGAACTGGAAGACAAGGTTGCGGAGTTCGTCCGAGAGCTGCATGTAAGATCGCTGCCTGTGACTGCCGAATGCGTACGTTTGAAAGCGGTAGAGATTGCGCACGCCTCTGGACTGGGCAGCGAGAAGCACTCGTCATCCGACTCTGATCAAAGGCATTGCTCTGATTCGCAGTAACGCTTGCGCACTTCGTGCCCTTCTGTGCACTGTACATCCGGCCAAATTATAGTAGTATCGTGCTACCATCGACCCGCGTGTTTGTCAGCACCTTATCATCACGGCACAGAGCGGCGAAATAGCGAAAGTAAGCGCACGTGTACACATTGGGGGGGGGGGGAGGGGGGAGATTTTCGCCGCTCATGCAACGCCGTTAATAAGGTGCTGTCAAGCACGCGGGTCGATGGTCGCGCGATGCTGTTAAAAATTGGCCGAGTGCACATGCGAGCAGCATTTAAATAAATACTGTCACTATTCATGAGTCGCATTTGTTTCAAGGTAAGGGTGTCTTTCGGTACTTTTGCCATTGAAAAAGATTTTTTCATTTTTAGAATTCATTAGTTGGGGGATCGACCTATATTTCGGTCCGACCTATAGTCCGGTTTTTACAGTATGTTCTGTTTGCATGCTGCCGCCACTTGCCTGCCATGACTGTAGTTTTAGGATGTTGGCAACTTCGCTTGATTCTGACGATGACGTCACAAATGTGAATAAAAGAGTGGCTACAGCAAGTGGCTGCGCCTTCTTCAGTTGAGTCAAACTTCGTGCCAGTGTGTCGTCGCTTTCACGATACAGCACTGGCGGCAAGAATGGGACCGGTGCCTAGTCAACGGAATGCTATCACCGGGAGTTATCTCGTCGCAGATTCACTGTCGGAGCCAGCTGAAGGAAAAGGACAATGCCCACCACTGGAAAGTCTGATGAGCACCGCCACGGAAGGTTACATCAAGCCATTTGATTTATCTCAGCAGGAGGACTGGGAGGTTTACACTCAATGATTAGAGTTCTTTTTGGAAGGCCACAACAAACAACGCCGACAAGCAGAGGTTCACGTTTCCGAGCCAATGTGCTCCCGTGACATTCCAGTTAGCCAAAGACCGCGTGGCACCGACACAGTTGGACACCACCCTTTCCACGATACTGTCTGCCCTTCAAGAGCATCTTGCCCTGAAACCATACGAACTGGCAAGGCGTTATGATTTTCATCGGCGAAACAGGCACCAGGAGAATCAGCTGCCGGTGACCTTGCGACCCTCCAGAGCTCAGCGCAGCATTGAAATTTCACAGCCCTCGACACTGTATTGCGGGACTGTTTCGTGTTACTATTATACAACAAAAGCCGACTGTTAGCGAAGGAGGTGACTTACCAGTGTCATGGATGAGGCCGCTGTAGCAGAAGTTGTGGACTGGGAGGTTGACCTTCTGCCCTGCTCTAGCACTGCCACAACACGAATGGAGCCAGTGCACCAAGGAATGACGGGGGACAACACCGAAGAGCAGGACGTCACAAAGGAAGACGTTCTATGTTCACGACCTATTGCCGGTACGCGAAAGGACAGACTGCAGGGTGGAACCTGCGTTAGCGCAATCTGTCATTTCAGGGACACAGTGCCAAAATTGTGGAAGAACGGGGCACAGTGCCAGGGTATGTCATTTGCAAGGGTGGTCCGACCCACGAGCATACTGGGAAAACGGAAGCAAGAATGAATTCAAGGGTGCCTCTCACGAAAATATCTCGTACTGCAACGATGGTGTGCCAGCCTCCATTCATAAGCTGCCGGAAGCCACCAAGGAGAAAGTGTATGTCAACGTCAGCATCGAGGGCTCAGCGTGCCAAATGAAACTGGACTCGGGGACGACGTTCTCGCTCATTTCCGATGCGACAGCAGAAAGATTTTTCCGAATGGATGACTTCCAAAGCTGCAACCGCTTCATATTGTAAAGAGATTACCAACAGCCACATTGCGATGCATAGAATTAGCCCAGTAAGAGTGGCATTCAACCATTTCAACAGGTTACTGAAACTGGCAATTGTCAAAGGCAAGCGTCCAAGCCTGCTCGGTCTGGATTGGTTCCCAGCATTAGGCATCAGTATCACCGGGGTGCGACATGTCAGCCAGCTGCCTGCTCTGTGCGAAGACATAATAAGAGATTTCGTTTCCATATTCGACAAAGTGCTCGGTTGTTACAGTGGACCGCCAGTGCAGTTCACTCTCAATTCAGACATTGCCCCAGTCCGCTTGAAGGCTCGAATTTGCATTCCACCCCAAAATTGAAGCCAAACTAGACAAGTTGATACTACCAGGAATTCTTGAGCCCATCGACCACACCCAATGGGAAGCACCTATAATAATTCCTTCGAAGGCAAACGAAGATACTTATAACAATATTCAAGTACCACGAAAATCCCATTGGTATAACCGATAATTGTTATACAGTAAAACCTCGTTAAACCGTACCCGCTTAAACAGTAGTTTCGTTTTAAAAGTGGTAAAGTCAAATCACCGACTCAGCGGCCATTGAACATAATGCGTTTTGTATCCGCATAAACCGTACCAGCTTATTGCGTACGCATCTGTTAAAACATAGCGTTTCAACTTTTCGTCGCGCAAACACAGCGGTGTGCTGTCTCCATCAGGCGGCCCGGCAGAACAACAAGCCCCAGAGATCGGAACAACGGCCTCCAAGCGCCCTGTGCATTTGAGCGTGAAGCCACATCAACATCATTTCGACGCCGTGCCAGAGAGCGTTATGGCGTCGCACAAGCGAGGACTCGCGTCGTTCCAAAGCTTGGATGCCGGGTGCTCAGCATAGAAGAAAAATTAGACATCGTCCGTGCTATCAAACGTGACACGAAGTTGGTGCTGGCACGCAACAGGGATCTGCTGTTGACTACAGTGTGTGGCATTTGGAATGGGAAGAAGTTGCTCGGCAGTGCTGCTGCGACCGCGAAGACATGTCGGCTACAAGGTTCGACTTTTCGCCATCGTTGCCTGTCTTGTTGCCGAAGTGTTGACTAGCAACAGTGATGAGGACGACACAGAAAGCGACAGCACGGGCGATTCATGCCAGACAGTGGCATAAGCTGCGCGTTACATCAGCCTCATGAATGCAATCGTCGCGACGAGAACAGGGGCGCGATAACAGAACTCTATTCCAAATGAAAAGTATTCCAAAAAGGCGCCTTCAGGACTTCTGCAGCACTACTGCGCACGTGCACGAAGAATATGTAACGCCAATGAATTTTTGCAGTGTATTTGTGAGTATTTGCAGAGAAGAGGGGCTGGCTGAAAAGCTGGCATGCAGCTTCAGTAAGTTTGAGGCCACTGTCGTCGTCGAGCTAGGCTGCCGCAGCATAAAACGAAAATAACATTTTTGTCGCACGAAGTGACTAAATACTGCATGTTTTTTTTCCCTTTCATCGCACTCTCTCTTAGTTCCGTTTTCGACAGGTAAGTGGGCGATCTGATGCTATTTCGGTTAAACAGTACTACCGTTTCGTACGTACTTTTTCCGAGCTCCGGCCAACTACGGTTTAACAAGGTTTCACTGTAATGGAGCTGCATGAAAATCAAAATGGGGGATGGCGTAGCCATTCCGAGAAAACTTTAATGGCGGGGATGCCAGTTCTCCGCACACCCCCTTCCTCTGTTCAGCTTCTGACTGTGTTGACTTGCTTAATTGTTTAACTCTGCTTCCTGCATGCTCCGATTGCATGTTGTTAACAAGCCGCGGCTGTTGGCATTCAAGAATGGCACTGCTGTAACAAATGCAAAGAAGGGTCACGGGCAGCAAGTGATATACAAGCTCTGCCGAGGCATCGCTTTGGCGGCCGCAAAGGGCACCTTTTAAAAAATGCGGGAAGATAGCCACTGCAGCATCTCAGCTTGAGAAATCCAGAAGAAACGCTGGAGCAAGATCGCCACAAGCACCTCGCCACATATTTCCCACTGGCTTGCACGAGAAAACCGCATGTCTGTCAGCCTTGCTTGCTTTACGCGAAGCTTGCCGACATCCTTCTCCAAGGTGTCCACATGCTCCACGTAATGAAGCAGAAGGTCCCTCGCGAAAACAAGTGCATGGGAGATTGAATCATCTACAGGACCTCCCGCAGGGACAATGTCAAAGCAGCCTGCCCTGCCGCGTCAGCGCTGCCGTCGTGGCCGTCACTGTCGCTATTCGTTGCAAGCACATTCGCGACGGTCGCCTCATCAGTTACAAGCACTTAGTTTTCAAATGTATAGCAGTGCGCCTTCCTTTCACCGGCAAGGTCATGCATTGCTGATAAACAACGGGCGGATCAGCCATCTTTCGTTTCGGCGGCAAGTCAAACAAGGCTGAGAAACAACGTGGACAGGAACGACTTCAACGCAACAAAGACAAGCACGAGTGACTTAATCCATTAGCAAAATTGCACAGAATGAGGGCCATAGAATAAAGAACCAACTGTGAGGGCTGAGCGACCAATCTGGGAGAAGTGCTGGCAGCGTTGTCAATGGAGTTGGCACGGTCAATTCGTGTTTCAGAAGGTTGTGCAACGCAGAGCTATGGGTGCAGCCCATTCGTGTTCGGAGGGGTGGAAGGGCGATGGGAGAGATGCGCGTGAGGCTCGTGTACCTCTCTCATGGAGAGAAGCGCGAGGCGGCAGTTGTGGTGGCGGGTGATCATGCAGCGGCTCACATTTCACCTTTTCTTTCTTCTTTTCAAGGATTTCGCATTCCATTACTTTTTGGCACGGACAGCCAGCAACCAGACTGTTATGACCAATAATGCAGCCTAAGTAGTGGGAAATAATACGTAGCAGTTTCTGTTATCATGCTTTTGGCATATTATTTTCTATGAACAGCTGCTGCAGCTCAGTCAGGTACAGATGTGTTCTCAGCCACATGATTATGCAACACAACGCTACATTCATAGCAAAAATATATGAAAGCTTGCACCCCATGAAGAATCGCCCTGAAAAACATTTTGTGCTTTGGGACTGTGCCAAAAGTAAAACATGTCCAGTTAGGTATAGTATTGCATGAAGACTGCATGCTCTTATCAACAAGAGTGACACTTGATATGAGTTACCATGCACAGCATAACACTCAGCCCCGCTCGAACTGCTGCCAGACAGGTCCACTTGAGAGTCTGCAGCACCTAGCTCGCTCAAGGAGGTGTTGCAGCCATACATCACCTGCAGGCTTCCTGCAAAATTGCCTGTCATTGCCACTTTGTCAGGCAAAACTTAACACCAACTCACCTTCGGCAACATGGCTTGCTGCCATGAGGGAGCTTTTCTCGCATGTTTCTTCCACGACATCCTCACCGGCTTGTTCATCATCCACAGGATGGCTGTAGCCTACATATATTGATAAATTTGGGTTTTAATGGGATTGCCATTAGCAAACACTGGACGCTGCACGCACCTTGCACAGCAGGGTCTTCAGACAAGGAGATGATGCATACAGCTTTTTCCAGATGGTCCTCTGGGACGGTGTTTTGAGGCGACGTAACCACAAAAACTTGAGCAGGCGACACATCAACAGAATCTGCAAGAATTAAATACAAGTAAATGTCTACTTGATGCTGGTTCATGCTGGAATAAATGCCACAAAACTGACACCACTAACAATTCTATGAAGGCATTGAGAGACACCCATTATCTACAGCAAAGGTGCACCAAGACTGTGCTGAAACTTCCTGCGGCATTGCATACCTGGGTAAACTGTAGGTACAGCTCTTTTTGTGAGCCGCGTGTGCCCTGGGTCCATGAAATCTTGTCCAGTGAAATGTTCACTGCACATCCTGTATGAAGTGTACAATACGCTGGCTGGCTTTTCCATAAGGTCGGCCCTTCGGGAGTATGTCACCCATGCCGCCGACCTGCGCATGTATTAAAACAGGTCGTTTCCCACAAACAAAAAAGCATTAAATATTTTATTGCCTCCAAACATGAGCGCGTACATGCATGAATGATGCATCAGGCAGTTAGGAAGCAGGATGTTATTTCTCAAAACGAAAAAAAAAAGGTACGCTGGTTTTGAAATCACTGAACAGCTGTAGTGGCTTGCATAATGTTTGGCTCAAAGCGATACAAGGGTGCGATCACGCAAACTCACTTTTCCATTCGTTCAATTGCCCTCTTGTAATTTGTTGGCACCCGCGCATTTCACCAATGCTGCCATTGCGCCGGGGCGGGACCACAAAACGCGCATACGTCACGCTCCTGTTAATCATTCGAAAACCGAGTGGAGTCGTCTGCTAGCGTGGGACAGTTGACAAGGTCATTCACTTTGAGGAATGAATGGCCACTGCCGTAGTAACGCTAGTAGCAGACAATGCAGTCTGCTTGTAATGTCGTCGCTTGCCGCTCTGGCACGGGTCCCGTTTTTCGAGATCAAAATAAGACCCGCCGTCGCAGAACGTTAGCGATCTTAATTACTGAAAACAATTGTAATCGCAGCGAAAGTAAATGTCGTGCTTGTGCTGTGATAAATGTAAATGGTGTTCTTTTCTTTAATTGTTCAATGATGCGAGTGTATTTTTCGAGAATGCTCGCCGTTTCAGGTAGTGCTCAGGGAACCATATTCAGTGTTTGGCACTCATGAGTCACAATGGCCGCTCCTATTGTCACACTTTTGGAGTCTCTCGGCCAGCCTCAGCAACGAATCTTTCAGGACACCTTTGACGAGTTGACAGAGGAAGAGTTCCGTGGGCACTTCAGGCTCTCAAAGAGCACTGTGCAATGCCTCTGCGAACAATTTGAGGACCCCATCGGTGGCCTTTGGACTAGTGGCGTCACAACGCAAGAGAAGGTGCTTTGTGCTGTCCGTTTCTTCGTGACAGGTAGCTTCCAAAGATCCATCAGCAGCGAAGGATTCACCTCAATGGGGTAGGCTTCCGTAAGCGAGAGTATTCATGCGGTCGCGGAGGCAATAACCACGGTGGGCCGGCAACAGCGCTAGATGAGCTTCCCGTTGACACCGGCCAGCAAAGGCTAACACAGAGGCGGCCTTTTCAGATCGCAGCCACGTTCTCAGTGTAGTGGCTTGAGTCGACGAGATGAACATAGCCATAAAACGGCTGAGCCTGAAAGACTCAGCCTGGACAAGACTGCGAGCTTCATGTAGAGCGAAGGCCTTGAATACCATGGTCGTAAGTACTCACGATCTGCATTTATTGCACCCTTTCTTCTTTTATGGTAGTTTACAGGTTTCATGCAACGTCATCATAGTGTGTACAATATGGATGTCACGTAACACACTATCAATCTTTTCGAGCCCTTTCAGAATTGAATTTCTCGCTTGAGATTTACTCATTTGCTCAACCTGTGGGAGGGAGGTAATTGCGGTTGAGAATTTCAAATTTGATCAAATGGAATGCAATCGATAGTGGCCATGTGGCAGCAATATAAGAGTATGCAGTGAACTAAAAACGCAGCTACGATGAGTGTTAATTCATAAATATCTCATGAATGTTGCTTTTGGCACATTTCTTGCAATATTTAAAGAAAACTATTTCTGAGATTGCTTTTTACTACTGTGAGAAAGAATGCAGCTGTGCCTGGAAAAGAATGATTAAAACAATATTGGTCTAGAAACATTTTCAGACTGTGTTTAGCAGTCAGCACGACATCGAATACAAAAACATTCCAGCTCAAGTTCATTATTCTGAACTATTTCTCACCCGTTTGTTCTGCCATCCAGGTGTGTTATGCTAACATGTGCATCGTGGACATCGATCATCACTTCCCCAGATCCTGCCACGACTCATTTGGAGGCACTCACCGCTCTTAGGCTACCCCACCACTAACTTTCGACGTGGCGTATGCGTGCTTGGCAAGCGCTGCAGACATGCTGCAGTCACTGAAGTATATTACACAGTTATGTTTCTAACATGCAGGAGAAGAGGGCTACCTTCCTGAGCCATGGCTGCTCACACTTGTGCCAGGCCAGCTAGGCATTCACACTCTGGAGGGGCACTACAACCCGGCGCATGCCTCCATGAGGAATGTTGTGGAGAAGGGCATTGGTCTCTTGAAGGCAAGGTCCCGATGACTTCAAAGATACCGGACCCTTCTTTATCAGCTTAAAGAAGCAGCCACAATTGTCGCAGTCTGAACCGCTCTCACAACATTGCTTTGGAGCTGGAGCTCCAAGACGGTGATGAGGAGGTCAAGCAGAACCAGCTGCCGCAGCAAGGACACTTGCAACAGGGCTTGCCTGTGTCCGAAGGGCCGCACACATGCTGGCAGGAAACTCCCAGAGAGTTGCTGCTGAGGGCAAAGCAGTTGAGAAGCCAGGTAATCAACCTGTTCTCTGTGGATTCTACCTGTCTGTGACGACTCAGAGTCGATGCATTAGCTCCTCTCGAGTAGTGGCATAAGGGGGTGGTCTGGTGCCTGCCTTTCGCCAATTGCCGTTGTGAACGAGACAAAGGCCTGATGAAGTCAAGCAAAGGGCAATAATTTAATGCGATTTCTCAACAACAAAACAAACTGGCGTTATTAAGTAGTGGATGTGAATATGTTACACAATATATGTAGGTGACAATTCCAAAGAATAGATGTAACAATGTTGAACTATTACGATGTGCAATCATAATATGAACAGTGAACATCGGTACAAAGTACATTTCTAAACAGTAATCGGGAAAGCAAATGTTTAAATTCCACAGTCCACAGAACCAAAAGTGACATACAGTAAAGTGGGTGTGCTGACAGTCTGTCCTCACGATGCGGCCCGTAAGTGACCCGCGAAGTCAGCGTGGTTCACTCTGCTAGCGGTCACCTATACTAGCAAGCAATTTAATAACACACAAAACAACAGCGACGGACGCACTCAGCTTCACGTAGCCTGGGTGTATGGCCACCATGGTTTAGGCACTACCAGCGGTCACCTTCTGGTGTGTACAATATAATCACACACAAATTAACGGTCACAAATGCACATTGCTCAACGTGCTCTGGATGTACCAAAGTTCACGTTCTCTACCGTTTATGCAAAACGGCACGGCACGTAGGCTTGCGGCCCATTCTTAATGAAGCAATGCTTAATAGGCGTCTATACCTAGGAGGCGGGGGCGGAGAATTGAGACTTTTGCAACACTGGTGTACTATTCATATGCGTGCAATACACCATCGGCTCAGGCATCAACACCAACAGCAGGTTTGTCACACAGCACAACCATAAAGCCAGGAGAGTTCTCCAACACAGGCATCAAAACATAAATCTATTGACGCTATTGAAAAATCTAAAAGGCTGCTTTTGATGAGCAGGATTGAATTGAAAATATCCATGCGCAAGGCATTTTCAAAAATATTGTATTAATACTGAAATCCTTACTGCAGATATTGACAGGGTGTGTTACACCCAAAAGGTTTAGAAACAATGGAAGAGCGATGTTAAAGAAGTGTTGTTGGCAAGTTGGTTCATGATGGGAATGAAAAGTCACGGAACAGCGCAAGCACCTAAGTGCTTGCTGTATCTCTTTTCCGGGTTCTCTTTTCTTTTGTAATGTTGTTCTTAAAATACAAACACAAAATACAAAACAACACACTGTTATAACAGGAAATAATGAAAACGAAACCGACAACAGTATGTTTTGAACCAAGACATGTGCTATTTGAACATGTAGCTTTTCATGTAGTTCTGCAAATAAATATGAATACATTTTGTATTTTTAAGCGATCACATGCCTGTAATGTTAACACATGACGTAGCAACGAGTTTGGGATTGAGAATGAGCATGTGACAAAGACATGTATCACTGTCCAAAAGAATACTAGGCCCACTGTTTGCATTTTGTTGCGGAAGCCGGTTTTGGACCCTGCATAAAAATAGTTGATCAAGCTTTACAAGCTTGAATAACTACCATTATGCCATTATGCGTAATGTTTCCCAGCCTGCCAGTACAAGGTATGGGCTTCAAGCTTGGTGGAAGTAGGCACAATCATGAGTGTACGGTGTAGCAGAGCTTCTTTTTTCCTGCCTTAAATACAAGCATTGCAAATCATTAATGAACCTCCTTTTCTTTTTATTTTCAATAGTTTGTTGGGGTTTGTGTTCTCCAGTGTCTTCAATGAACTATGCAAAACAGTGTCCTAATTGGGCAAAATAAACGAAATATTATGAGTGATGTGCTGACTAAATTTAAAGTGTGAGTTCACTACAGTCTTTGCATTTATCAATGCAGAGGGTCCAGAGCATTGTAGGTGTGTTTTATATACACCACACAATTTATAAACCCTACTGTCTTGGGAGAAATGTTTCCCACATGAATTTTAATTTGAATGGAGAGAACTATCACAATCAGCATGTGCAATCAAATGTGTGTGGTGTAATTACAGGATATGTCAAAACTTGTTTAGCTAATACTTGAAAGTGTGCGGCCAAGGCCATATGACGAGTAAGTCATATGCAGCAGCAATTTAAAACGCGCGATTTAATTACAGGCAACTTGCCATATTTGTGAAACTGCTCAAAAGAAAGTTTTGGTGGAAACTGGAATGTCTTGACCTTTTCAGGGTCTATTTTTTTCGCCATATGCGACCACCTAGGTTTGATTTTTTTATTGCACATTCTAATTTTTCTGAGGGACCTATTTCGAAAAAAATTTGCCTAATTTTTCGGAAAGCGAGAAAAAAATATTTTGCATTGGTATATATGTACTGTTTATTCATGAATAACTGCAATAAAACTTTTCTCATATTACATATGTAATTATTAAAGCATTGCAAACATTCTGCACTTAATATACCATCCCTAATTGAAGCCCGAAATGTCAACGCAAACTTCTGGGGCTGAGCTTGCTCATCAATTGGCTGTGCTCACCCTCCCGTTCTCACAAATATTGCAGAAGGCCACTTTGTGACACAGCAGCCAAACCGTACGATACGAAAGTGAGCTGCTTGGCGATTACACCCCATTCAATTTCGCTAATCCTCAAAAAAAAAAAAGAAAGATCCAACGAAAACTGTGCATCTACACGTAACTGAGATGTGCAATGGTTATACTGCTTATACTACAAAAAAAAACCTTGCACTATATTGCTTTGTGATAACGTGGTCAATCTGCTGCCACCTGAAGATGCTCGTT